>NC_068993.1:64945349-64954862 GCF_001194135.2 Octopus bimaculoides | reverse complement strand
AGAGAGAGAGAGAGAGAGAGAGAGAGAGAGAGAGAAAAGAGTATTTGAAAATGCAAAGGTCTTTTAAAGATGTTTATTGACTTGACCAGTTAAAAATTAGTTATTAAGATACAGTGATAGATTGTTTGACAATGATAAGAAAATATTGAGAGAGGCTTTGTGTTTAAACAGTTTACATAAAAGTGTCCAAAATATGCAAGTAAAATAAGTTCATAATTGTTTATAAGTTCATCAGAAATCATAATTGTTTATAAGCATATATAGAGAAAGAATTTGTAGACAATATTTGATAGTAGAAAGCGTGTATTGCTTATTCAAAAGTTCATCAAAAATTATAATTTTTTATTAGAATTTTAGGGGAATGACCAACTTCTCTCTTTTGCAAGGATGGTTGTTATTGGGAAGGAGCAGTCACATGATCTGATAGTTTATGGAATCAAAAGGACTTTTTTGTTTCTCGACTAGTCTATCATGGTTCAGTGGCTTTTTGACTGGTCTTAGAGTTCAGTATGGTGTGTGTGTGTTTGTATGGGTCTGTGTATGTGTGTGTTTTATATTCAGCAGGCTGGTGTATGTATATGTGTGCACGTGTGTGTGATATGTATTTGTCAGGGTGCTATGTGTGTGCACGTATGTGTGTGTGTATACATACACACACACGCACGCACATATATACACACATGCACACAATAACACACACTATCCTGACAAATACAAGGCACACTCATACAAACACACCCACACCCACACATATACATATACATACGCACTGCACAAACAATGCAAATAAAATGCTCAAAAAATACACCCAAACATATGCACACACTACACGGAAAAATAACATACACATACACTCACCCACATACATACACACAAACCCCTAACCAGTACAGGCATGCACAGTACGTATATACACATACACACACCACCCTGATAAACATAACACACAGACACGCACAGCCCTTGGCAAAGACAATACACTCACACATAAATACATATGCACCCACACACACATACGTATGCACACACAACACCCTGACCAGCACACACACTAACATACACAGGTGCATGCACACACACACATACAGAAGAACAAATACATACACACACACCACTCTGCTAAGTATAAAACACACACATACACAGACCCATACAAACACACACACCGTACTGAACTCTAAGACCAGTCAAAAACCAGCACACACATACACAAGCATACATACACACACACACACACATAGAACCATGCACACACGCGCACACATGCACACACACACACACTCACACCATCTTGAATTCTAAGACCAGTCGAAAAACCACTGAACCATGTCCAGAAACAAAAAACCCTTTTGGTTCCACAAACTATTGGAAATCAGATCTTGTGAACGCTCTATCCCAACGAGGCTTCCACATTATTTCTAAAAATAGCAACCATCCTTGCAAAACACACATACAAGACTGGAGATGAAGAAAAAAAAGGTTGGGCATCCCCCTAGAATTCTAATAAAAAATTATAATTTTTGATGAACTTTTGATAAAGCAATACACACTTTCTCCTATTAAATACTGTCTACATATTCTTTCTCTATATATGCTTATAAACAAATATGTTTTCTGATGAACATATAAACAATTATGAACTTATTTTACTGCCTATTTTGAACATTTTTATGTAAACTTTTTAAACACAAACTCTCTTAACATTTTCTTATCATTGTCAAAGATTTTATTTCTTAACAATTTCTTATCATTGTCAAAGACTCTTTCACTGTAATTTAATACATCTATGTTAACTAATTTTTGCACCCACAAAGGCTCCACAAAGCCTTACACTTTACTTTTGATAATCTTTTAAAAAAAAAATGTGAAACCGGTCAGGTTAATAAACATATATATGTATGTGTGTATGTATGCATATCTATATATATGTATGTGTGTATTTATGCATATATATGTATGTGTGCATGTATGCATATCTATATATATATATATGTGTGTATGTATGCATATATATGTACAAGGTCACAAAAGAGTCTGTCTCAGTGCAATACAGGATAGGGCCACTGTTTGAATAAAGGGCTCACTGGCTGCAGACCCTGAGAAGATAAGTGAAGCACTTAATAAACAATTCCAAGTGGTTTCACCTCCCCTCTAGAAAACATGAAAATAAGCAGACCTGATGAGTTCTTCAATACCTCTAACCTACAAGAGAAAAAAAAAAGTGACCATCAATTACATTGACATTATAGAAGAGGTTGTCTTGTCCATTGAAAAAATAAACCCAAACTCTGCAACAAGCCCAGATGGACTCCTAACAATTCTGTTAAAAGCATGCAGGAAAGCTCTTGCAGAACCACTTGAATGTGGTACATTTCCTCAAATGTTAAAAAATGTTAAAAAAAGGAATAATAATGAGGAAGCAGAACAAATGTTAAAAAAAGGAATAATAATGAGGAAGCAGAACAAATGTTATAAACTACAGGTCTGTCTCTCTGACCTCATATGTGAGCGAAATCATAGAACGCATTGTCAGAAAAAGACTGATCATGTTCCTAGAGGAAAATGACTTGCTTGTAGACACACATGATTTCCGTCCTGGAAGGAGCTGTCCAATGAAGCTGCTACAATACTTCGACTGGGTACTAAAACAACAGCTCAACAATTCAAATGTGGATGTAATATATCTCAACTTTGCTAAGGCATTTGACAAAGTCGATCATGGAATGATATGTCACAAATTGCAGTATCACTGACCTCAGTATCGCTGGTAAACTGGGAGAGGGGCTGCATGATTTCCTAAGGAGCAGAAGTGAGGCTGTTACAGCAAATGGTGCACTCTCTGAAGTGATGCCAATCCCCAGCAGATTCCCCTGGAGAACAGTGCTTGGACCACTATTGTTTGTGGTTGCTCTCTCGAACAACCATAGAGTCAGCCACATTCCCCAGCTACGATACAAAAGTATCGTAGGTGGTCAAAGATCCTACTGACGTCCTGAATGCAATATATAAATGGGCCGATGAGAACAATATGCAGTTCAATGGCACAAAATTTCAAACACTTCGCTATCAGCCCACAAACAAACTACGGCTGAAGGGTACGGGACCAGCAGGCAATGTAGTCCCAGAGTTTAGAGTCGGTGCGTGAACTGGGAATCCACATGAGCCAACTTTCCATGTTCGCATTGTTCAAATGGCAACACTATGTAGGCGGGTGGCAGGTTGGATCCTTAGATCCTTCAGGACCAGGAACAGAGACACAATGCTTCTGCTTTGGAGAACCTTTGTCCTCAATCGTCTGGACTACTGCTCTCAACTGTGGTTCCCACAGAGTGTAAAACTAATTGCGGAATTAAAGGTGATCCAACGCCGCTACGCATAGAAGACTCAGTAAAACACATGGGGCTACTGGGAGAAGCTGAAGGAACTGGGACTCTACTTCCTAGAGAGGAGATGTGAGAGATATGCAGTGGTATACATCATCATCATCATCATCGTGGAAAATAATGGAGGGTCTAGCTCCAAATTTTGGAATCAAAATCTACAACAATCTCCGAGTTGAGAGTCCGAGATGAACCTACCTCACGGCAATAGGTGCAAATGAGGGTAGCTACATCAAACTCCATTCTTCACCAAATGCCACATATTAGAGGAGGCTCTCAGTAATATCAGTGTAGCAAAACGGTGGTGCTGCAGCATGGCCACAGCTCTGAGCTGAAACTACAGAAAAATATGTATATGTATATATATATATATATGTGTGTGTGTGTGTGTGTATATACATATGTATATATACATATGTATATACATATGTGTATATACATATGTGTATATACATATGTGTATATACATATGTATATATACATATGTAATATATACATATGTAATATATACATATGTAATATATACATATGTATATATATATATATATATGTATATACATGTATATATACATATGTAATATATACATATGTAATATATACATATGTATATACATATGTGTATATACATATGTATATACATATGTGTATATACATATGTATATACACATATGTATATACATATTGGAAGTGCCATTATCCCGGTGTAGAGGAAACTATTTTGTTTGAGAGTCCAAGAAACTTCCTATAGCGTCTATGACGTCATTGTCACTGGCAAAATGGCGACCAGCCAGGTCTTTTTTTCGTTTTTGGAAATGAATGAAAGTCAGAGGGGGCTAAGTCTAGCGAATAAGGCGGATGGAGAACAAGTTTGTATCTACAATCACGAATTGTTGCCATGGCAACCACTGAGGTGTGGGCTGGAGCATTGTCGTGATGAAAAAGGACTCCCCTGGTGTGCATTCCCAGCCTTTTTTCTTTGATTGCTTCTCGGAGGCATTTCAGTGGCTGAGAATAATACAGCCCTGTCACGGTGTGACCCTTTTCAAGGTAATCAATCTGCAAGACACCTTGAGAATCCCCCAAAATGGACGCCATGACCTTTCCAGCTGAAAGAATGATCCTGGCCTTCTTTGGGGTAGGAGAAGATGTGTGCTTCCACTTCTTTGATTGTTCTTTGGTTTCAGGCTGGTAGTGATGAACCCAACTTTCGTCCATAGTAATGAAACGAGCAAGAAAATTCTCTTCGTCAGCTTCAAACAGTTCCAGATTGCTCGTGGACAAAGTGCACCTGGTGCGTTTCTGTTCAAGAATCAAAAGGTGCGGGACCCACCTTGCAGAAACCTTTGAGAACCCAAGTTTTTTTGTCACAATGTTGTCTGCTCTTTCAGTTGACATGCTCAGTCTCTCGGCTATCTCACGACATGATATTCAACGATCTTGCATTATCATACCCAGAGCAAGGTCAATGTTGCCCTCGGTGGTTGCAGTTGGAGGTCTCCCTGGTGTGGGATCATCTTCCACACTCTCCCTGCTATGCTTGAATTCATTTACCCAGCTTTTGACTGTTGCATATGAAGGAGCATTGTCTGTTAAGGTTCTCACCATATCTTCATGGATTTCTGATGGAGTCATGCCTTTCAAATGACGGTCCTTTATGACAGCACGAGACTCAGTTTTCTCCATTTTCCTTGTAACCTTGGCACTTGTTTATTTAAAAATCTGCAACAAAAAAAATTAAAATATCAGAATCATGAAAATGTGCAAGAATACCCCGAAAAGACTGTACTTACCAGAAAAAATTGTTTCAACTATATAGCAGCCCCGATTCTAGGTTAGGCTCAAAACTTTTCCGATACCCCTCGTATATACACAACAAGAAAAATTTCTTCTATTAGAAGCAAAAGGGTTTATAGGACTTCAAAAGAAATGCTCAAATATAAATGAGACGAAGATAAAGAAGCATTGGTTATAGAACAAACATTAAATTTGGGTCAACGACTTTATATACAACACCACCCTCTCAAACATTTAATCATAGATAAAAAACACTATGGTCTACAAACACATAAACAAAATAATACATATACATAAAATCACAGAATGTAAAAATATAGGATCTTGTTCAAAACGGGGGCACCAGTATTTTCTTAACGAAACACTTTGAAACTTGGGACACTGGTAGAATGTGTCATATAAAACATCTTTTTCTCTTAGTCTTCTTAACAAAAAAACGTACATCGCAAGTTATTTCATGTTAAAGTTGTCGTATTTCTGTAATTTCAACCAATGACTGACGTCCATTCAACCGAATACATTAAGTGCTGACTACGTAAACAAACGATTCTCAAACGATTCTGGCGGTGATAAAATTATTATTCCTTGTCAAAAAATGGCTGAAGCATATTGGCAGTAGCTAATAAACCTTTCTATTATAGGCACAAGGCCTGGTTTTTGAAGGAAGGAGCAAGTCGGTTAAGGAAAATGAACACACGTGTGTTCCTTCTGCAAAATGTCAGAAGTAATGGAGATTAAATACTCTTTACACCGCTTAAACTGCCAAAGGAGTAAGTATAAACAGCTGAATACTTATCAGTGATTGGTTGAAATTATCGAAATAAGACAATTTTTTACATGAAATAAATTCGAATACAAAATTTTTTTTCTGTTCTATAACACAAAATAGATAAGTATACGAAGTTTGAAAGTCTTTCGGTACCAAAAACACTACATAAAACATAAATGAAAACTGGTGCCCCCGTTTTGAACAAGATCCAAAATATATTCTAATAAAATACAAATAGAATGGCTGATCAAAAGTTACATATAACGACTGAAAATTCAAAAGTATCAAGAAGCCTACTGGAAAAAATAAAATAAACATAGAATAAGTGTCCTCCGACTAAAAAAAGTGCATCACGGCGATGATCCCCCACCACCACCAGTATAAACATGAAACATACACAAATCAAAAACTTTTAATATTTCTTTCTTACCCAGAGTGAGCCAACACAGAAGGGACAACACAAAAAGCATGTGGGGACACATAACATGAAATAAATAAAATTGAAAATTAAAACAAAACGTATGATAATACGAATGGCAATATGAAAATGTGTTGGTTGCTGCACGTCAAGCAGCATTACTTCCATTTTATGTTTTTAAATCTCCGAGTCTTTCTGTATATCAACACCGTATTCCTTCTTTAGCTCCTGCTATGTCACATTGTCTGGTTATTTTATTAATATCCATGCTTTATCCTCCGACAGTCCTGTACTTTCTTAAATTTATCCATTTCTTCCTTTTGTTCCTCTGGCACCAGTTTACGCTGGTGCCATCCTACACGATTGTTCGTGCAATCCCGTTAACTCTACACACTTGATATTTTCCCACGTAGTTCCTCTTGGAATTCTTCTGTAATTATATTAGCATAAACTATATCACCGGGGGGAAATTTTTTGTACATTCTATTGAGACTGTTTTTCTTTTTCTCTGTGTAGGAGGGGAATGGGTGGGATTGGTGTCTGCGGAGGTAGCGGTGGGCCTGAAAGGGTATAGCTGGCGACCCAAGCCACATCTCGGCTCGGTGTGATTCCTTCTACCCTAATCTTGGAATTTCTTCTTCCAAGATACATAGGCAGAAGGACCACTTTATTCGTCTTCAGCGCGTTAGCCGCATTCCTCCTTGTTCTTTCTTTCTTCTGTCTTAAATTGGACGATCACTGTCCCATACAATTTAATGTCTCTTGCTAAAAATACAATGTCCTATCTTACCTCACCCAACACCTTCTCAATCGTTTCGGTCCCTACATGGCTAATCTTTTTTTTTTTTTTTCTTCTACTGAGTAAACTTTATATACAATTGTTCTTTTTGCCATATCTTCCATCACTTTCTGTGGCGGTGACAATCTAATGTCCCCACCCACCCTGCAAGCCATCTTTTCGTGTTTCTCCACGTTGGCCAAATTCATCTCCTTTCTTCTCACCTCCGTTATTTCCGCATAGCTTCCCTTTTCCAGGCATTTGTCCATCCTGTTCACCGCGCTCAACAATTCCTCCCCCGAAGAGGATAATTCGGACCCACTCAGGTCCGAATACAACATCTTACTTGCACGTATCACCATCTCTCAATAAAAACAGAGAAGGCACAGCCGGTCAACCGCTGCAAAGCAAGAAACACACACAAAAAAAACAATACTTCAAAATAGATGTAATAAAAAATTGTTTAGCGTTACAGGGATTTGAAACCGGCGAGGTTAAATTTCTGTTAACTACAACAACTTGAGTGTTTAGCAATAATAATTTTTTTTTTTTAATAGATTTGGACTGGTCCGCTGATGGGTTTTTCTTAAATTATATAAGCTTTTCATTGAAAGGTATTAGCTTTTCATAAAAGTTCTGATCTGTGCATGTTTCATGTTTATGCTGTTGGTGGGGGTCGTCGTCATGATGCACTTTAGTGTAAATGAACTGCAGTGGTGAGCTCCCGAAATTTGGCCTTAGATATATGTGAATGTTGAATTTGACCGGTGATATCTGTTTATTATGAACTTTTGGATGTACTTGTGTGGAAGGAGTAAAAGACTTTTTTCAAGATGTATGTGAATTTAACCTGTGGAAGTCAGCTTACTTATGGACTTTGGACGTACCTGATTCAGGGAAGTAAAAGACTTTTTCAAATATTTTTTTAAAATAATTAAAAAAAATATTTTAATCGTCTGATAAAATCTTTTTAGTCGGTGGTCACTTATTCTATGTTTATTTTCATCTTTATTTATTTTATATTTGTCCATTATGCTTTCTGGTAGTTATGAATTTTTAGTCGTAATATTTAAATTTGATAAGCAGTTCTATTTATATTTTATTAGAATATATTTTTACATTCTGTGATTTTATGTATGTGTATTATTTTGTTTGTGTTTGTAGAGCGTGGTGTTTTTTTTTTTTATATATGATTAAATGTTTGAGGGGGTGGTGTTGTATATAAAAGTCGTTGACACAAATTTAATGTTTGTTCTATAACCAATGCTTTTTATAAACGTTCTATAACCAATGCTTCTTTATATATGTATATTTTTAAAGAGATGTAAAATTAGATTTATAATATTTTGAAAAAGAAATTGATGATGTGTTAGAATAATTATAAATCGGATGATTGCATATGTATATATATATATATAAAATTCTGTGTATGTATATATATTGTAATTTTCCAATACTGAAACACGGATAGTTCCTTCATATTTAATTAATTTCGTGTTAAATAAATTGGAGATAATTAAGGAAGTATAGTATATACCTTGCTGGTACAATGGTTATGTTCTTTAAGTATTATTTCGTGATGTGCAAATGGCTACCATGAGTTTATTTTCAGATATACACTTCATCTATAGCTAGTAGTACATCTTCTTTGCTAATGTTGATGTATTCCATCATAACTGCCTCACTAGTGATAGGGTGGGAGGGGGGAGAAGTCCACTGGTTCGTTCACTTGTCTGTGCTCCAACGGAGTGGTTAAGACACTTTGAACTGCTCATTCAGTACCTCACTGATCCTAGTTGGACTGTTTGTGAGGGAGCCATCCTTTTCGAAGAGGGGTCCAATCTTGCAGCGTACTGAGGCTGTTTCTTTTGCGTAGTGAAAGAAGGCCTTTGGGTTTGATTTAATGTTTTTTTATAACCCAGGCTTCTTTGTCTGCTCTCTCCCTCACATAGGATTGTTGCAGCCTTTTTTTCAATCTCCATCAGTGTCGTTATTAGGCGGGACCTTTCGCTACCTCCAGCTTTCATTAGGTGTCTTGGGGAAATTTCTAACCTGGGTTCTCATTCCTAAGGTATTTTTCGATGTTGTTGTTGTTATCATTATTATTATTATTCAAGTCACTGTCTGAAATCGAACTCGGAATCTTGTGGTTAGTAGCCCGCGCTCTGGCTATGTGGTAAGTAGATTGCTTACCAACCATATGGTTCCGGGTTCAGTCCTACTGCGTGGCACCTTAGCCAAGTGTCTTCTACCATAGCTTCGGGCCGACCAAAGCCTTGTGAGTGGATTTGGTAGACGGAAACTGAAAGAAATCCGTCGTATATATATATATATATATATATATATATGTGTGTGTGTGTGTGTATATGTGTGT
>NC_068993.1:64941748-64945008 GCF_001194135.2 Octopus bimaculoides | reverse complement strand
TATATATATATATATATATATATATATATGTGTGTGTGTGTGTGTATATGTGTGTGTCTGTTTGTACCCCCACCCAACATCTTGTCTGTCTGTATGTGTGTGTGTGTGTGTGTATATGTGTGTGTCTGTTTGTACCCCCACCCAACATCTTGTCTGTCTGTATATGTGTGTGTGTGTGTGTATATGTGTGTCTGTTTGTACCCCCACCCAACATCTTGTCTGTCTGTATATTTGTATGTATGTGTGTGCGTGTCTGTCTCTCCCCACTCTCTCTCAATATGTGTCTTTGTGTTTGTCCCCGATATCTACTTGACAAACGGTATTGGTTTGTTTTCACCCCTGTAATTTAGTGCTAAAGCGAAAGTGACCGATAAACTAAGTACTAGGCTTCGAAGTAAAGGCGTCGATTTGTTCAACTCGGCCCCTTCAAGTTGGTGCTGCTCCAGCATGGTCACAATCCAATGACTAAAACAAGTAAAGGATAAAGAAATATGTAATAAATGTGAACAGAGAGAATGAGAGTTCAACACCGCATTGGTGTCTAAACACTTTTCTTTTAAGCGTGGATTTATATCTGTAAGGTAAAGGTCGATCCGTTTTGTATACCACGATTCCCTAAATGCTCCACACGATGGTGAAACCGTTTAGAATTTTAGGTTCCGTTGGATTTTATGAGACTTCATGAAGTGGCATAGAAATACATAGATTATAACTTTTTAAACTTTTATCTCAACAGATTTTCTATAGATTTAGAGCACTGAAAGTTATGTTTCCTATCCAAATATGTCTGAAAACAATACGATCGAAGAGCGAGAGAGAAATAATGAGGGTATTTTCATATTTCAGCAGTATTACTCCACCTTCAGAATCACATTCGAATCATTAACCATTAACATTACTTACATACCGACTATGTTTAGCAGTGAAATACTTTTGGATAGATCAACTTACATATTTCAATATGTAACATTGCTAGGAATTTCTAATTACATCGGGCACAGTATTTACTTATGAACCTTTAGTGTATGGTAGTCTATTGGCAAAACGAGTTGCAGTCGTCCAATAAACGATTAAGAAAATAGAAAGTTCAGGGGAGGTAATTATCCAGGGACTTTTGGCGTTGGTTGTTTCCCTTACATTAATATGGATTAGCTGGGATTTATTGGCGCACATCTTTCAGTAGCAGTATTTCTAAGTCGGTGTGTGTGTGTATTGGACGTGTGCACCGTTGAAATCGAGGTATATGGAAAGATATGCATTAAAACAAAAAAATATTAATATACATAACGGCGCCGTCTACATGTATTATGCAGACCATGTGTGGTGTGCGTATTTAGTGCAGCCACATATATGGGAATTCACGCACGCATGCACACACATCTTTGTATCTCTGTACACATCTACATACATGTATATGGGGTGTGAATGTGCATGTGTAAGCTAAGAGATAAAGTGAATTGCCATATATCATCAAAAATTGAAACACGACTACTTAATTTAAAAGTTTCGCCAGAATGATCAACCACCATGACTGAGTTCTGATTAAGTTACTCAAGTTATGTTTCGTTTTAGCAATGTAACAGAGATTTTTGTTGAAAGTTGAACAAACAATAAGCAAGGAATAAATGGAAGTGAATTTCCATGAACCGGAACGACTTTCTGTCCCACAATGCATTTACGTTGATTAAAAATCGTCTGTCAATGGAATTAATTAAATCATTCAATGGATTAATTAAATCAGTGAATTAATGTAATCAAGTTAATAATGGCGCATTGTGGAAATAAAATTACCATATTAAAAGAATAGTTTAGACATCCGTTACATTGAAGTTTGGGATAATAAGTTTAGAACTGTTTATTTTTTTTTGTTTTATTTTTGAACACATCGTTATATGTGTTAAATAATTGTTTTTAGTCTACAAAGAAGGACAATATGCTTAGTTTTTTTCTTTTTCTAGGAACTCGGTGATAGAGTATTTACGACAGTGAAAATGTCATAAATACTCTACGCAAATATAAGTGCTCAGTTTGTTTTAGTGGAGGTCATAATCTTCTTATGCTGAGTTCGAAAAAAATGAGCTGCAACCATAAATTTTGAAAGGTATTTTGGGCTGGCGGGTAAAAATGAAAGATGTAACTGCAACACATCACATTCTTAAGATAAGGACTTACAGAAATAATATGGCTCTTAAATACAAGACACAAGAATGTCACGACTGGAACACGTTTCATCATAATTTGTCAACTCCAACCGATTTGGGAATACAAGAAAACACCATAATTTACTTTGAGTCAAGGATGGATAATTTCCGCTCGGGCACTTATTAAATTAGATATAGCAATCAACTTTCTCCCAATCACAAGCTACGGTCATTAATGAGGAATGGATTCGTTGGAAAATTTGGACATATATATATATAAACAGGTGTTTTGGGTGGTTTTGTTTATAACAGAACATTATTTTGTTTTTTTGGGGTGAGGCTTTGGAGACAATGGAAGATGTATAAGTAGATAGATAGATAGACAGGTAGATAGAGAGGTAGATATATAGACTGGTAGTCAGACAGATAGAGAGATGAATGGGGTAAAATACAATGGCCCTTCTCTCTCTCTTTTACCCCATCCATCTCTCTATCTGTCTGACTACCAGTCTATATATCTACCTCTCTATCTACCTGTCTATCTATCTATCTACTTATACATCTTCCATTGTCTCCAAAGCCTCACCCCACAAAAAAAACAAAACAATGTTCTGTTATAAACAAAGCCCCCCAAAACACCTGTTTTTATATAAATAAGCAAGATCTCTGTATTTTCACAGAATTGTATTTGACAAGTTCGAAAGACGAACGAAAGTGCTAATATATGTATAAAATAAATGAAAGAAGTTATTCCAAAATTCTAACTACTTTTTTTTCAATATTTATTTCTGTACATCACACCTAACACTCTACGCACACACACACACACACACACACACACACACACACACACACACACATATATATATATATATACATACACACACACACATACATATGTATATACACACATACATATATATATATACACATACATACATATATATATATATATATACACATATATATATATATACACATACATATATATATGTATACACACACACACACACACACACGCACACACACATATATACATACGTATATATACATACGTATATATACATACGAATATATATATATATATATACATATATATATACATATATATACATATAT
>NC_068993.1:64934167-64941648 GCF_001194135.2 Octopus bimaculoides | reverse complement strand
TTTCACGTTGCTCCAGTCCACTCAGCTGGAAAAAATGAGTAGTACCTGTAATTCAAAAGGGGCAGCCTTGTCACATTCTGTGTCATGCTGAACCTCTCTAAGAACTGTGTTAAGAGTTTGCGTGTCTGTGGAGTGGTCAGTCACTTGCAGGTTAAATTTACGAGCAAGCTGTTCCGTTGATCAGATCAACAGGAACACTGGTCGTCGTAACCTACCGTGTGCCAATTGGAAGCAAGGTAAATACGACTACAACTGAGAGCTGACAATATAGTCATATGTGCAATGCTTTCGATTCTGAGATTTATCGATCGTAGCGACAACAACTAGAACACTAAAAAGAAATTTTTTAGCAATGTATGTAGGACTATAAAAACAAAACAAGATTTTTACGTCTGGTACATCTTTAATCGTAAGTCAGCTTAATCAGGATACTTGGAAACAAACAAATAAGAGTCGGGCTTTTATAATCAAGAGTATTCTAGTCGTTACATCACTTCGCTTTTCTTCTTCAGATTGTCATTTTCTTAAAAGACGATATCAGTGTATAGAAATATTAATATTTCTAAATCTCTCTAAAGGAGACTGCGGCAGCAGTATTGGATATCAATAGTTATCGCCGAGCCAACATGGCAGTCCAGGAAAATAGGACGAATGCTGCCGTTGATTAGCTCCAAGAGGCCATCGGCTCTAGCTAGCTATGTGACACACGAACCTTGACCTCCCCTGTTTGAAGGTTATAATGGACACAGATTTGTGTGTCACCATAGCTAGCTAGAGGCGATGGCCTCTTGGAGCTAATCAACGGCAGTATTCGTCCTATTTTCCTGGACTGCCATGTTAGCTTGGCGATAACTATTAATATCAGTGTAATTTGATTGAAATTTAGCTGCTACTTTTAAAAGGTGGAAATGATTGTAGAGGTTGAAATGACTGTAGTAACTAGAGAATCGGACAAGTTGTTCGAACATATTCGTTGTGGCTTTCTATATTTTGAGTTTAAATCCTGCCGAAGTCATCTTTGTGCTTCATCCTTTCAGAATCGACAAATAATGTATCAATGCAGAAATGAAATAGTTTCTTTCTTTCTCGTACGAAGAAGAAGAAATCGGCTGTGGTTATTTATTGAGAAGGATGAGCTCCGCTACATTGCGACATGGCTTCTATGACTCTATCAAGTGTTGAGGCCTCAAGTCATGACTGTTAGACACCCGTAATAGAGAGAGAGGTGGAAGATCGAAACCGGATCACATAATTTAGTCTCATCACATTTAAATTTCTTAACAAAAGAAACCGTAATTTCTGTTGTCATTTCTCATAAATCGTCAACATAAAATAACATTTTGATAACTTTCATCTTCCATATTTCTTTTGCTAGGATCCATTTTGATTCTACCCTGGCTACCTTTCTTTCTTTCTTTCTTTGCTCCTTTCTTTTCTTTCTTTCTTTCTTTCTTCGTCTTTGTGTCTCAATCGTTTTGCAGTTTGCTTTCATTCTTTTTGTCCTCTTTTTCTCGTTTTCTATCTTTTCTTCCATTCAGCTTCAACCTCGGTTTTTATTTCTCTTTCTCTTTCCTCCCCCTCCTGTCACACACACACACACACACACACGCACACTCAATTAACTCTATCACAAGCTAATATATTTTCGGGTTTAAACTTATTTTGTTCAAAAGGACAACTTTTATTTTTTAATTAACGGTTTTAATTAAAGTCAAGAAATAGTAATAACAACAACGTCAACAGCATTAGCTTCTTTAACAAGAGAGAGGGGAGGAGAAGGGTGAGATAGATAGATAGATAGAGAGAGAGAGATAGGTTGATAGAGAGAGAGATAGGTTGAGAGAGAGAGAGAGAGAGATCATAATTACATCTGACTAAACAGGAAATTAAATTTGAGACATGTTTTGAAAAATTTCCAGTAACTTTATAGGAATATTTCGCGAAATTTTGATTAAAATATAACGTTCTCCTTTGTCAATTAGAAAATTGAGTGAAACAGTGTCATATATATGAATACAATAAAATCAAACCTTAATGATATTGTAATATCTATATTAACTAATCTATTGTGGTGTCTCAGTTATTAAACCATTGGTCTCGTAAAGCACAAACACATGAGATCGATTTTCAGTGGAGGAAAGAATTTCTCGCGCTCGTTTGTTGTTGGGTGAATGCTTCAGGCAAAGATAGCAATGATTATAAGAAAGTAAAAAAAAGACTCCTACACAAGAGACGGGTAAATTGAATAATAACAGCGTTGGATAGAATATTTTGTGGTATTTGTGGCGATTGTCAGGATTCTCTTTTAAATGATTACATTTCTAATTTGTGTTTCAGGTTTAGTTTCCTTTTCGGTGGTGAACAATAGTGTTAATGAAATAATATTAAGAGCCTCCTCCTCCTCCTCATGTAACTTGGCAACTCGGATGATAATTACAAAGAAAAATTAATGGAAACTGTTTACTAAATTTTGGTAAAACAATTTATATCGTTGAACAAAAAAAAAAAATGGTTAGCACATCAATAATTACAGGCACGGTTCGAGACACACCGGACCTACTTGCCCGGGATGCGGTCTGAACGACGAAACCGTTCTGCACGCACTCCTGTTGCATCCAACTATTTCGGACTTATGGGCTTATGCCGAACGGCTGCTGTCACGTGTGCACGAGATCGCTTGTCGGCCGAGTCTATCGTGAAAATTGCTCCGCCACCTTTCTTCAACCGGGAAGGCAAGGCAGTCTTCATCGTACTGGTGGCCATGGTGAAAGAATGTGTGTGGTGGACTCAAGCGAAAGGATTAGAGACACACACTTACCTCTATGGCCAATCGCTCATCAACTTTTTCAAGTACCACTTGAAAAGGAAGGTGAGAATGGAGAGGCAGGTTTTGTCTCGTGAAAGTTTCAAAAAAAGGTGGGTGAATGTAGCAAAGATGGTACGATTAAATGACAAAACCACTTTGAGCATGATCCTGTAAATCGAGGAGAGAGAGAGAGAGAGAGAGAGAGAGAGAGAGACCACTTTGCTCTCATGTGTTTATTCCCTCCCTGCCTGAGGTTACTGTGATCTTTACCGTAGATATTTCTTTCCACGGATAAACCTAAACTTGCTTCTTACATTTTAAAATTTCTTCTGTGATACACGATCCCTTTTGATCGCCTTTTCCCCCTTTCTTTCTCCGACCCTTTTCATCGGAATTCTACTCTTTTTCTCCTTTCTCCCTTTTCTTTTTCATCTTCGAAAAGAAAAGCTCTACATTTATATTTGTCCCCTCTGTGTTCAGCCCTGTGTGGCCAATAAAGAAAGTTATTTATCTATTTTACTTATCTATCTATCTGTCTGTCTGTCTGTCTACTTATCTATCTGTCTGTCTGTCTGTCTACTTATCTATCTATCTATCTGTCTGCGTATCTATCTATCTGACACTATTGCCCGAGGTTACCGTGGTCTTTTCCGTAGGCGTTTCTTTCCACGGATAAACTTAATCTGTTTCCCATTTTACACTGACACTTCTGTGATACACGATCCCTATTCATCGTTTTTTTTTTTACCGCGATCCCTTTTGATCGAAATTCTACCCCCTCTTTTTTTTTCTTTCCTTCCCTAAAAGAAAAGCTCTACTTCGTATTTTGTCCCCTCTGTGTTCAGCCCTGTGTAGCCAATAAATATATCTATCTGTCTGGCTGTTGTCACGTCGTCTCCCGCAAGTTTAAAGAATTTGTCTATGTATTTGCAAATAATTTTTGTTAAAAAGATGCTTCACATCTGCTTTGGCCTGAGTGAGTCTTTCGTTCGAAAATTCGTCCTTTAAGGGTGAATTTTCGGATTTTAGAATTATATTCAAAAAAGTTTTTGTTTGTCAGCAACCAAATTTCGACGATAAATTTCCTTCGTTGCCAACAAGTAGGAGGGAAGGACACACACACACACACACAGTCGAAAAATGCCAGAACACAGACACCAGAGTGCCTACCAAGCAGGTGGGAAAGCAAAGCAAAGAGAATAAATACATGTCTAAAAGAATGACCGTCCACCACTGCCACCACCACTAAACAATGTCTAAGGCTGATATGGGCGTTGAAAGAATACATCACAAGGGGCAAAAGATTTGCCACAGTTGAAGTAAGATTCGATACAGAGGAACAAACAAGAGCTCATTCCACACAGTCATTTGAATTCGAGGAAATCATGATTCCTACGTATCGTGGTCGTCGTGTGAGGAAAATAACAATTAAAGATGTGCCCCCACCCCAGGTAGAAACATGATGTTTGGTGTCTGCCATCTGCTATAATTTCGAAGAGGTAATCTTAGAAGGTTGGAGAAGCAAGCCCATGCCGTCCAACAGCGTCTCCATCGTGAGACTCTGGACCGACAGACCGGTTAAATTGCTCGGCATTTGGTTTGGTACAAACTTCCAAATGGAGAAGAACTGGGACGCGATAACGACTAGGGTGGTCACTCTCACCCAGCTATGGGCTGAAAGGAAGCTATCTCTAAAAGGTCGGGCTGAGGTGGCGAATGCATACATCCCATCTGTTATCTACTACCGTCTGACCGTCGTGCCTTGTCCCGACCCTACCATCACGAAACTGGAACGCATACTCTTCCGCTTTTTGTGGAAGGGAAGCGTTCCGATGGTTAGGCGATCTATTTGCTGTCAACATCCGCTAAATGAGGGCATCTATAACAATTTGTGAGATAATACGGTATCCGCCTGGACAATTCATCCCTTTTATACCTTGTGTGTGTGTTATATATATAAAATAAGCAGAAAATGGAGAAAACATTTGATCAACAAATTGACTACCATCGGTTATCAATTCTTTTAATACAAAACTTTAGCGTTGCTAAAATAGCTGTTTCTGCTACCTATGTCAGTCGGTGCTGCCAAAGAAAATTATGAGAATAATATTCGTCATCTTTTACAGCACATCCGATCTGTTCCATGGAACTTCATCAGGGTCAATACAAATACATGAAATAAGAGGGAAGAAGAAAGAGGAGGGCCTCGGGATAAGGAAAGAAGGCTTAATAAATTAGAAATCATACCATTTTGCAGTGTAAAGCGTGAAGCCGATGAGCAAATGAAAAAAAACTAGAAAGCGAATTGGTGGGTTAATCTTTCTTTAGGGGTACCAGGGTGTATGAATAATAAGAAAATAAAACTAGTACTTAAGTATAACTGGATTCGCCAATAGGTCTAGAGAACGAATAGTACTTATGATTTCTTAAATAATGCTAATTAATATTTATCCCAAAACATACCCCAAAAGTTGTTACAGGTAATCTTCCAGTTTCGAGGGGTTAAAAAAGTAAATGAATTACAAGGGAAATAACTGAACATCTTACCAGTATTATCCGTACTAATTTGTTTATAAATAAATCACGTGATTTGATTGACGTTAACTGTTTAAATATAAATCACACACCTGATTGAATATCATAGTTTTTTTTATGAGAAATCGAAAATGCCTCGTGGAAGACCGGCTGCACAACATCTTATTGTTGCTGAAAACGAAATCCTGACTCCTGAATTAATATTAGAGGAAAAATGGAAAATGTGTGATTTAAGCAGTAGCTCAAGATACAGAATGCTGGAATGGTGTGCGCGTTTCTGCCTATTGTTTTTGACTCCGTTCCGTCGGGTACTTCTGCAAACCATTTCGTTTCCGTTTTTGTAAAAAGAAAAAAAGTCGCATGCTTTTTGTAAAAAGAAAAAAAATCATTTTAAACTTTTATAAAAAAAAAATTCCATCGCATGCTGTTTTAGATTCTTTTCTGCCTGTTAAAATTCCGTCGCATGCTGTTTTAGAGAAAAAGTAGTACGGATAATACTGGTAAGTGGTTCAGTTATTTCCCTTGAATATTTCTTTTACCTCTCGAAACTGGAAGATTACCGTTGTTACAATAGTGTACTTACTGATATATTCTAAAGACCAACTTCCTGCTGTCCGTAATGGAATTGACCAAAGTCCAGGTATCCCTATAATTGGTCAGTTAACTTTTAAACCAAGGGCAAGCTTAGGCCGTTATAGGGGTAGATGTAAATAAAGAAGTAAATAAAAAAAGTAAATAAAAAGTGTTGGGGAGTAGCCTATGTCGCAAGTGCCCAAGCCCGTTTGTGTCATTACAAACCAATCCAACCCAACATGAAAACAAGCAACCGTACAACAGTAAATAACTAACCGTCAGGGGAGGTGGTTGCGAGGGCATTTACCTTCAAATTATAATACTAAATCTATCTTCTTAAATAGCCTCCATAATCCGTCCCAAGTGGTGGCTATACTAGATAAACAGTAATTGTCTAAACGTTCCTGCCTACATTCTGCCTACCGGATTATATAATGACACAAGCGGTCATATATATATATATATATATATATATATATATATATATATGGTTGAAATTTACAGAAAAATAAAAGACGAAGACAGATGTATAAACAACAAGCAGGTGTATTGGTTTGATGCTCGGGAAAGTGAGAAAGTATTTTACGTTTCGAGCCTACGCTTTTCAACAGAAAGGAACACGAGGAAATAGAGAGAAAATAAAAACAAACTTGTGAATTCAGCGATCAATTATAGTCACAGTTTTGTACCTAAGTTACTAAAATTTTATTGCCTTATGTTTTTCAATTTCGAAGGTAGTAATTTATAGGACTTTTTTTTTTTTTTTTCAAAATAATAGATTTGAGATTTTTCAGTTATCAGTCGGGACCTATCGCATTCTGTATTTTCTAACCATTTATGTGTTTGTATGAAAATAATCTTTCTATGGAAACCTACTTAGCATTTTATCTATATATGTTCAGTACAAACTTATCTACTAGGATGACTGAACGCTACCATTTAATTTGAGTCACTTGCAACATTAATTTTTCCTCTTTTTAATTTTAAAAGTAAGAATCCTATTGAATTTTTTAACTAAATTATCAGCTAAGTAAATTTGAACAGAATTTATAAATATTTGTGCGCGTGAACGCACTTGATTATAGATAATCGTATATACATAGAGGAAATTGTTTTTCTAATATGTATTTTCTTTGAAACAGAATAGATTTTGTAAATTAAAATCTTCGTTGTGACTCTGTTTGAATATCAATTTTCTTATTTATTTTTTCATTTTTCCTCTTTCGTTTCGCATTTTTTTGTTATTTTTCAACGAATTCATTAATTAGTTTTTATTCAAAAGAAAAGGTAACTATTGCAACTATGTTTTTCTTAGACAACCTATAGACATACGACTTTACTAATTCTCTATCGGATTTTTTGGAAAACGGGATTTCAAGAGCATCAATGTTTGGAAAAACAAAAATACTATTTTCTTTGTATTTTTGTTTTGTATCTTTTAAAGTACATTCTTCCTTCTGTTTGTATCTTTCTCACTACATTTTTCGAATTATTGAGTTTTTTTTATTTAACAGCAAACCTAACCTCCACAATTATATTTCTCGTATATATATATATATATATATAT
>NC_068993.1:64932068-64933669 GCF_001194135.2 Octopus bimaculoides | reverse complement strand
ATATATATATATATATATATATATATATATATAAACAAACAATAAATGAGTATATGCATATATACGTGCAGGTATGTGCATACCGACATCCACCTGTATGTATAGGTGCATATCTGGGTACAGGACATTGCAAACAAAACGTAGACGAGAAAACACACAAGCCACATAGAGAACATTCTTCTTCATCAGCTACCCCCGTTCTAACACCGGCGTTTCGTGTGCGTGTGTGTATATATGTTTGTGTGTCTGTTTCCCCACCCCTCAACATCGCTTGATGGTGGTGTGTTTACGTCCCCGTAACTTAACGGTTCGGCAAAAGAAACCGATATATATATATAAATGTATGTATGTATATATATATATATATATAATTAAGGTTCAGTTGAATTAGGTACTTAAATTGAGGCACCAAGCCAGTTCGGTTTAGTACGCACAGCTCCAAGTTTGGTAAATAGAATGTAAATAAGTAACAATGATGTACAGGTGTGAATACATTTCGACCATATCGAGCGGTTCCATTTAATCGATCAATGAAAGCATTACACCAATTTGAAAGAAACTGATCTCCTCAAATGTAGATGAGTATTTCCAATATAAAGGATAAACCATTTTAACAAATTCACATCAGTACTGGAATCCAAAATAATTACATTGTTTCCGTATGTTCTATTTGCACCAGAATGAGTTATATTATTATTTAATTGAAGGCCACGCATCCATTTCCAAGTAAGTATATATATATATATATATATATATAAATTTAATAATAGGATGAATTCTTTTATAAGTATTTATCAAGTAGCTAGCGTGAAAAAAACCTCATAAGGGAAAAAATCCATCATTTATTCCCCAAAATATATTTATTTATATAAGGGCATTACTATACAAGAATGCATCACGCTAAGAGGGACTGTAAGGTCAAACTACCATAATAAACACATTTTTACCGAACGCTAGGAAAGGCATCTCTCAAAGCTAGCCCCTTAACAGACTAAATTATAGATCATGATTTCGTAGTTATCGCAGTATTATGCGACTTCTACTCGTCAGTATAATATGGTCAAGATACATAGTAATAAACAGAAAATCAACATACCAAAAGAACACCGTATATCCAGTATAGTACATAGAAGAATGTTTATCCCTATATACCTATGTAAGTGGCGGGCTTTTCGAATTGCATATATATATATATATATATATATATATTTATATATATAAAGTATATATATGCATGCATGTATGTGTTTGTCTGTGATTGTACACCAATTATCGCTTGACAACTGATGTTGTTGTGCTTACGTCCCCGTAACTTAGCTATTTGGTAAAACGCACCGATAGAATAAGTACTAGGCTTACAAAGAATAAATCCCGGGGTCGATTTTTTCGACTAAAGGCGGTGCTCCAGCATGTCCGCAGTCACATTACCGAGACAAGCAAAACATTAAAAAACTATACAACTTTAATCTCGAGCAACACCGGGTATCTCTGCTAGTTCTTAGGCCTCCGTCGGTCATGGTTGACCATGGATGATGTCATCCATCCGTTGAGTTGTCTATTCAGTTTCTGCAACGCCTCCTGTGGCTGTAGAGACCGATGCG
>NC_068993.1:64930579-64932058 GCF_001194135.2 Octopus bimaculoides | reverse complement strand
CATCCATCCGTTGAGTTGTCTATTCAGTTTCTGCAACGCCTCCTGTGGCTGTAGAGACCGATGCGAGAGTGGCAGTCTCGTTTGCAGAGGTCACACCTATACAAACGGTCTGTTGGCTATCATTTCTTTTCTGCGGGCTCGGTTTTCAGCTGCTGCCGCCCTCAAATTCTCTTTGCCGGTCTGCAGTTGTTTGTGTAGAGTGCCTCTCCAGCTGGTTCGGTCTGCTGCGAGATCCTCCCAGGAATTGGTGTTGATTCCAAGTGCCTTCATATCTCTCCTGAACACGTCCCTGCTAGTATATATATGATAATAACAATAAATGTTATCATTATTCAATCTAAGGAAAAGAACAATTTCCTTCAAAGAGGTGGAAAACATCCAATTTTCACTGGTTCTCAAGTTAAATATCACAATAGAGAAAAAACCCGAACTTAGAATGGTATAATTTCCATATATAAATCTTAAAGGAAATGGAGAAATACAATTGACATATAAATTTATTAACATTATGATATAATATAATTATGATATAAAAAGATATAACAAATAATTAAAACAAATATATATTCTACAATTTGTTTCGATTCATATCCACTAATGAATTTCTGAAGAAATTCATATTTATGCATATGAATCTCATCAGGGTACTATTTGTCTAAAAAATAGACAAAAATTTCATGTAAGGACTACTAAATCATAAAATAGACTCATTTAAAATGTATGTTTACAAGCGTGAGCGTTAGTAATTTAAAGATATAATAAAAACAAAACTAAAATTCAAATAGATAAAATAAATTGAATAAACAAAACAATTACAACGGTCATAAAATGTTCTTGTGAATCTTTAATAATATTAATCGAAAGATATTTTAATCAAAAATAATCACTGACCATTTTTGTTATATATACTCTATATAATAAACTCTATATAATAAACTCTATATAATATGTTAAGAATTTAGGATGGAGTAGGAAATATATATTTTTAAATTTCTATATGCTATTATGAAAATATAAATAAGGATATAAGAATGTACACGCCTGTGTATGGGTGTATTTGTATATGCATGTATGTCTGTGTATGTATATCTATCTCTCTATCTATCTATCTATCTATCTCTATGGACGGACGGTAGACGTGTCGGCTCTGTAAGTTTTGCCTTTTTCATGTTTTAAAAAGTTTGTTTGTAAAATTTATTTTATATACAAAGTTGTATAACAACTTGTAGACTCTCTGGTGCAAGTTTTTTGCGACGGAAATCTGCCCTGTGTGGCACATTTCCAGGATATAAAAACCAATCTCGGCTTTCTAGCCATTTTTTTTGAGACGATGGCGTCTTGTAGCCATGAAAATTCTTGTGAAACGAACGCTGCAGTCTGCAGTGTTTCGTTCGAAAAAGAATTTCCTAGTCTTCCTTCCTCACAGTTAAAGGAGAGAATGGAGAAAAAGAAAGACTCTGCTGCTACAGCAGTCTTGCC
>NC_068993.1:64924092-64925323 GCF_001194135.2 Octopus bimaculoides | reverse complement strand
AGAAAAACTCTACATTTGTATTTTGTCCCCTCTGTGTTGAGCCCTGTGTGGCTAATAAAGAAACCTATCTATCTATCTATCTATATTTGTATGTATATATGCGTGTGTCTGTATGTATATGTGGCTGTATGTGTATGTATGCGCATAAGTATGTGTATTGGTATGTATATACAAAATAATGTGAGTGTACATATTTCTATGTCTGTGTTGTTAGTCTATTTACGCCTGTAATATGTAAATCTATGTCTGCCTGTATTATATCCGTTAAATATCCAAGTATATTGTCTCCCCTACATTACAACACATTTCTCCTGCTCTCTTTTTTGGTTCTTTTTTCCTTTCTTTGAAAGCATACTCAATAATAATATAAACAACTATTTCGACACGCACTAAAAACCCTTTTATACTAATCGCTCTAGATTTGATTATATAAATTTATAACGCAAGTAATCCCCTTTAATTCGACCTTATTACTTGTATAGTATTTATTTCCAAATTTTCTTATAAATATATCAATACTGTGACTAGATAATTAATTATGACATATAGCACTTATGTTTGTCTATGAATATTAGCTCTACAATAAATACTTAAATCATAAATTTTATAAACCTGAAATTCTTCTTTAATCTATAATTAACCACTATTTTTTCTAAAAATATCTTAAGTCGAAAGGATAATTGACGGTTAAGTAAAAATTAAATTTGTATTGGAAAATTCAGATACCTCCTTATTTCGTATTTCTCAACGTACATAGAAATACAACTTGGAGTTTTAAATAGACACACACATTGAATTTCATAGAGAGAATGTCAGTTTTTAATATTACCTATATTAGCAGCCAATTAATACAGTCTTGATTTAAATAGATATGACTGCAAGAAAGAATACAATAATCCTAAAATGATAACTAAGAGAAAATCTATGTACTTCTAAAATCTTTTTTAGTTTTTATATCAGATACTGACGAGTACAAATATGACTATTAAGATTTTCTATTTACGAATATCTGTGTCTTTTTGTATGAAACAAATTGTATAGCAACATGAAAAATAAGAATTATAATTCATTTTAACATCTAACCTCCTCCATGACAAATATGAATGAATTTGTTGAACTGTGTTTAATAAGTTGAATCATATACTGTTTCTCTCTCTCTCTCTCTCTCTCTCTCTCTCTCTCTCTCTCTCTCTCTCTCTCTCTCTCTCTCTCTCTCTCTCTCTCTCTCTCT
>NC_068993.1:64917191-64924022 GCF_001194135.2 Octopus bimaculoides | reverse complement strand
ATATATATAAACAGTATATGATTCAACTTATTAAACACAGTTCAACAAATTCACTCATATTTATGCAATGCAGGAGAGCCACTAAAGCTTTTTTTTTATTTTTTATTATTCTCTCTCTGTTTATTTTCTCGTGCTCCTTTGTTGAAGAGCGTAGGCTCGAAATGTAAAAGACTTTCTCACCTTCCCGAACATTAAACTAATACACTCGTTTGTTGTTTTCACACCTGTCTTCGTCTTTTGTTTTTTTTTTCGTAAATTCCAACTATATATATATATAATCTGACGCTGAAATTAGTTCAAAGGAGCATACAATTGTGCGTTGAGTGTCGTTAGAGCAGCATCCATAACAACATTAGCAGTAGAATAAAATTGACAAAAATTCTTTGTAATTATTTTTTCAAATCACACTATACCATATTAAAAATAAAGATAATACATTGGCTAGTATAGTCGAAGCAAAAAAGATGCTTGGAACATCCCTGCTCACGCTTGATTACAGCTGTTCTAGGGTTAAGCAACAATAATTTGTGGTGGTAAGAAGCATTTTTTAACCAAATATATTTCTGTTGCATTCAAATTATTAAGAATTCTAGTACATCGTATCTAAAACAAGGACGTGTGTCCCCTTGTTTTTAAGTTTCTTTTTTGGGGAGGTGGATGCGATCAATATCAATTTTATGATTTTTTTGTCCCCTCTGTAGATTACTTGTACAGATTTACTTGCTATTAGTCATTGTGTCCTAACTGAGGAAACCCTGGTAAATACAGCTCATAGGGTTAGGGTAGTTACATCCAGAAATATGTTAATCGTACTCACGATGAAGAAAAAAGATAAACTTCTAAAAATGTCAACAATAACAATATCAAGTAACAACAGCATCTTGCATAACAATAAGATACTGTTCCTTGTTTGCATTCACCTGTTAACACTTTTACTAATGTTTTAAATATCCTCCAGTCATACAAATAATAAGAGAGGGGAAATATTTCGACGACAATTTGGAAATATCAAATGATTTAAAAACATTCAATAACGAACCAAAATTAAAATTCCATTTTACTTATAGTATTTTATTCTTTCCATATATAAATTTCTTTGTAGTGATAGTTACAATTTTTTTCTTTTATTCAACCCCATTTAAATTTAATGCATGCAAATAGTTCCAGGCTAAATTTTTCCACTTGAGCGACTCTGGCATGCAAGTACTAAAGCAGAAATCTCCATTGCTTTCCGATAGCTATCAACATCAATTGGTTCCTAATGTTCTAGAAATGCATGACTTCCATTTTAGTTTTTTGGAGGTAATAGTCTTCTTTTAATTTAAATTTGTAAAGATGTTTGTGCATATATCAACATTTGTCACCACCTTCAGCAATTTTCTCCCAATAATAGATGTATGTAAATGAAGGCGATGATTCTCAGTAGAGAATTTTCGAAGTCTTTGATGCAGAAATTACCGAAATCCCGGAGAAGAAAAGAAAGAAGAAAAAGACAAAGGGGCCAATTCAAGAGTTATGACTGAATAATTCCTATTCAAGCAGAAACATCATAGTGTTAAGTTACTTTTTCTGGTTAGAATCTATAAATAAAATTACTGAAAAGTATTAGTCTGCTAAAAGAGGTTGTAGAAAGAAGGGGAGAATCTCAAAAAGCCAACATATTTTTTCAAAACATTAAATACAAGTCAGAAAACAAAAAAACGAAGACAATATAATGTCTAATTGTATTTTATTTTAATTTGTAATTTTATTTATTGATTTAATTATCACCAATCTCTGTTTTGTCTGCAACGGAAATACCAATACAATTTTATGTTTAAAGACAAAACAAGCTTTTGTTTTATTCATTAACCGAGCAGATTCATTATTGTTTCACCAACATAATGTTTCGTTAACTAGTGTTGAGTGTTATTGTTCTTCTCACTGAAAATAAACTTTATAGCAACATACAGCAAAGATGCGCTTTATGTTGCTATAGTTGAGACTTAAAATATATAGCGTGATCTCAAGACTACACGACTCAGTTTGCTGAACACACAGTCTAATTAAATACTATATCTACGAAGCTCTAGTACGATCCACAATGAAGTTAATACTGCCCCAACAATTACCTGAGAGAGGCGGTATTACTGCTACACATAGAAATATCTTAGACAGTACCCGAGAAACATCAAAACTCTCACACAACTGAATGACATGAAATGATTTCTCCAAAACATACCAACATTTCATCCATAGTCATTACATCTCCCCATTTTCCCTTTTCACCGCTACTAGAACAGTCTCTCTCTCTATATATGGTCGGTTTGTCTCATATTCAGCTCAACCAGTCACTTCCATGCAATTCGTCACTCCTCTTGTCATTCATTTTGTAATAACCCCCTGTCCACTCAGACTACTTTATTTTGCCCTTCTACCACAAAACATCACTTATTTGGAATTCCCTTACGTTCCATGATTTTGCTGTAACTGCCGAATTGCGACAGTTTAAGACTGATCTCATAGGGTGTCAAAGTCTTGGGTACATCCCCAAACTATTAAAAAATTTCAAAATCAAACCTTAAGCAAGGTGCATGCATAGAAACCATCGAAAAATACCTTAGGAATGAGAACCCAGGCTGGAAATTTCCCCAAGACACCTGATGAAGGCTAGAGGGTATATCAGCCGAAATGTTGTGTTAACAACAAACAAGATGAGGACAAATATCCGTAATGTGAATAATGTTCAAAATTTCTTGCCAATATAAAAAGAATCCGTTTCTAACTTAGATCTAAAGATCCTTCATTGGAATTTCAACATCAACAACAGGGCATGTATGTATGTATGTATGTATGTATGTATGTAGGTGCAGATTTGTATGTTTTGTGTATATATTCTCGTGCATAGTTACATAACTAGACATGCTCATATATATTTAAATGATAAACTTCTAGAAAGTTTTACAGATTTTTACAGTTCTAGTGATGGACTGGATCTTTAGTCTTCGAATTAGATTTATCCTTTCTGATTTCAAGATTTGTGTTTAGGCAGTGCGTTACATATCCCAGGGTCCCAATAATTACAGGTATAAATCTGAACTTGTAATCTGGATAGAGTAACTGTATGTATGTATGTATTTTCATGCGTATAGTTGCATATCTAGATATGTTCATATATGTTTAAATGACAAACTTGTGAAAAGCTTTCCAGATTTTTACAGTTCCAGTGATGGATTCGATCGGTAGTCTTCGAATTAGCTTTCTTCTTTCTGGTTTTGAGAAGCCTAATTTCTCAAGACTGGTATGTGTGTGTGTGTGTGTTAGAAAACATAAAATAAGTAATTTCCTTAAGTTCGGTATGGAAATTTTGGCAGGGGTACAAATATTTCTCTTGATTGATACGTTTCCAATCAATTTTCCTTTTTCTGCGATGCCAACACAGTCAATACAGCCAATAAAAATCCAGCTTAACTGCTCAGTTAGATGATATACAAAATATCATAGTAATTTGTCGAAAATTATCATAGCTGGAGGCTAGTGAAATATTTTTAGTTGAACATCAAACTTTGCATTAACCCCCCCCCCCCCAAACAGTGATGTTGTTTAGAGGCGAAGAAATATTCATACATACATATAGATATTTGTGTGTGAGTGTGTGTATAAATGTATGTATGTATGTATGTATTTACTCATGTATACATAAATTCAAAAAAGTGTAGGCACTATGTCGTCGAAGGAGCAGACATCCTTGTTAGAAGGAAGGAATGCACCGTCCATCATATCTTAAGATCAGAAATTTTTACAAGTTGAATGCATCTCGGCAAATCTCTGTTATCGAACTAGAAGAAGAAACTCCTTCTTTTCTCACAACATTAGACATAGCGTTTGATGCCCTTTTTCCCCTTTGCCATTTGGCTTGACTAGGCCAACGCGAAAGACTGTATCCCAGGGGTGTACAGATGCATAGAGTATGTCTCGATGATTTGGCACGCATTCCGAAAACTAGACCGGAGAAGGACTATGATGCTGCGTGGTTCGATATGCGAATAGCTATGGATCAGTCGCATACAAATTGATCCAATTAGATCTTGAGATGTATCATATCACAGAACATCCAAGAAATGTTGAAAAGGTTCTTTCTTGATATTCCACAAAAGATTTTATAACAGACTGGATAAATCTAAAAGTTGGCATATTAATGGGCTGCGACATTTCTCCAGTGGCGTTCGTGCTGGCAATGAAATGTTGAAGGCAGTGATGAGTGGCACATGTCTGGCAAATACTGGAAACGAGTAGCGAACGCCTCATTTAAAAACCTTTATTGATAAAACTATTGTACTGTTCTATATTTAAGAGATCAGGAATTATGTACATTATTTACATTATTTACATTTGATGGATATTTGTCCTCATCGTGTTTGTTGTTAACACAACGTTTCGGCTGATATACCCTCAGCCTTCATCAGGTGTCTCGGGGAAATTTCGAACCTGGGTTCTCATTCCCAAGGTATTTTTCGATGTTGTTATTATTATTATTATCATTATTATTCAGGTCACTGCTTGGAATAGAACTTGGAATCTTGGGGTTAGTAGCCCGCGCTCTTAACCAGTACGCCATATGAAGGCTGGAGGGTATATCAGCCGAAACGTTGTGTTAACAACAAACAAGATGAGGACAAATATCCGTCAAATGTAAATAATGAACTATTGTACTTTCCTCAAGTAAAGAGAAAACACAGGATACAGATGCAGTTAGTTGAGATAGTCACTTCATCTAGAATGAGCCTCAAACGTATGAAGCCACGAAGCCTCTCACTATAGAGGGAGGAGGTAGGTGATTAGATCTCGCTCACTGTGGCAGTATCCATTGTAGCAGTATCAGAACTAGCCGCCAGCCTTAGAAGGTAGTTTGATGACTCCTTAAATGAGACAAAATGGAATAGACGAAGCAACGAAAATGATTTTCAGGCCTACCGACATTTCCTAATTCATTTTGGCTCCAGTCAACGCCTGTTAGTCCCTAAGAGCGGTTCCAATCACCCCAATGTGCTTTACGTCCAACACAAAGACAGTGAAATTTCATGTCCTTGTTCGCTTGAGATGACCCTCAATATCTCTAGTTTCCAGAGTAGTGGTTCATGAATACACACAGAAGATAACACCGAGAACAACCTTGACCGGCTGAGCGTACATGATACTGTTTGATTCTGATAGGTGGCTCTTTACTCTAAGCATCGTGCAGATATCGATGTATATTGCGGCGATCCAACCACCCGAGAAGGGACCGAAATCGACTGCCGTCGAGAATTGTTGCTCGAATCGATCAAAAGTTTTCGATTTATCTAAGTTGATCAATACCGCACCCAAGCCAGGTTCCTTACCTATCCTCATTGTGATGCATCGCATGAGGTGAAAGTTGTCCTGAATAGATCTGATTAGGACTGCTTTTGTTAGCACATCACAAATCAAACTATTGATGTCAAGTGTCAACCGCTTTGCTAAACTTTGACCAAAATCTAAAGATCGGTGTTTAGCAGAGTTATAAGCCAAAAATTATCATTGAGGTCCTCCTTTTTCGGGACTTTTTCCTGAATCTCTACCGATCCTCGACTCTCAGAGCACTGTCTTTTTAAAACAATTGTATATAGAAACCGAAAATAATATTTCTTATAATTCCATGATTCCCACATAGAACAAAGCATCACTTTGAATTACTAAATAGTTTATGCTTATAATTGTCTAATAATTTTCTGCGCATGTCGACCATTTGTGTATGGTGAATATGATTGTCTGTAGATGTACGTGTCTTAGTGTATCTCTAACAAATATACAGAAATAATAAGGACCAGAAAAATATATACATACAAATATACATAATGATATACAAAAATTATGTACTCAAAGCACATGCAGTCCTATGTGTGTATATGTATGCATGTTTCTCTCTCTGTCTCATATATATATATATATATATATATATATATATATAATTTTATTTAAAAGAGTTCCAACTCTGTCTGTTTTTTATGTTTTTTTAATTTATATTCTTGTAAAATAAATGTGGGATATGGAATATATAATATAAAGAAAGATGGATGGTACAATGAGATGAAGTATTGAATGTCTTATTGAATATATGGAATATGTCTTATTGAATATATGAAATATTGAGTGTCCAATATAAAAGATTAAATATATAAATATATAAAGGCGAATACGTATTTTCTATACCTTGTGGTATTTCATCATGGCCGGTATGACAGACTGTAACAGACTGTAATATACTGGATGGTTTTCTGTCTTTTATACCAATTCCTTTGGACAGCAGCAGTATGTGTTTGGCTATTTTTAGAGTTGATGCCAAGTTTATTTTTAGAAATGATGACATTTGATAGATTTTTAAACCCCAGTATAAATGGAATGATCTAGAGAGACCAGAAATCAACGCCTGATGGAACTGAAAGAATTTCTGCTAAATCAAAAGTACCCATTACTACTCATAGAAAATGGTATTCAGCGGGCTTCGAAAATACCCATACAACAACTGAGGACACCACAAAGAAGAGACAAACAGGAAAAGATCATTCCATTTATAGTGACACAAAATCCATGCCACCAGAACATCTTTAATATCGCCAAAGCGAACTTACCGATCCTTGCACAAAGTAAGGAATTGAGAAATATCATCACAGATCAAAATATAACTTTCAGTAAGAGACAACCTAAAAACTTGAAAAAGCTATTAACAAAGGCAAGGTTTGACCTCAGCAACAAAAATCAAACATTCACTGTATCCAAATGCAATGATAGCCGATGCGGTACATGCCGATCAATTCATACCGGCCCATATAT
>NC_068993.1:64913337-64916159 GCF_001194135.2 Octopus bimaculoides | reverse complement strand
ATATATATATATATATATATATATATATATATACACGCGCGCGCGCACACTCATATATATGTCAGCCATCAACTAGGTGCGCTTCTTGTGTTCAGTAGTCCGCTTGCCAAGACTCCTCTGCTATGCTGCATGCATACAGTCAGCCAGGTTCTTGTTTCCAGCCCATCTTTTGATGTCGACAGTCCACAAACGTCTTTTATGGCCTTTTGCAGTCTTCTCCCCAATACTTTCTATCAGGATGACCGTGGGTTGTGACTAGTAGCGAATTCTGTGTTCAAAATAAGATAACTTTGCGAACTTTATTCTCGACAATTGATAACTGAACTTTCAGCGTTTTTAGTATTGCAACATTTGTTACTATGTCCTTCCAGCTTATCGTGCCAAAATTGCGATTGATCTACAGTACAGATGCTTCTACTCTTTTCTCAATAGCTATGTACATTGCCCAACTTCTTGCCTCCTAGAGAACAGTTTAATACCTCGATTTTAGATGCTGAAATGAAAATCTTTACCGTTCTAATAAATGTTGCCTTGCCTTAATCTTCGAGTAATTTGTTCTTTTCAAAGAACTTCCAGATTTATTGTTTGTCCCAAATACTTGAAGGTTTCTTACTTGCTCAAGCTTCTGTCCATTTTTACATTTGCTTTTTTGTTCTATATTTGTAATTTTTTGGCATTCATATTTGTTCTTTTCTGGTTGCCTTACTCTGTTGCAAAATCCACATTTTCTTATAATTTCTCATTGCTGAAGTCAATGAGGGACAATTTGGATTTAGCGCCAGTAGAGTTACAAGGAAGGTCATATTATGTTTCAGTGTTCTAGCACAAAAACAAAGGCAAGTGAAAAAAAAGATCTATTTCCTTGTCGAGGCATTTGACTGTGTACACCACAGAGAGCTCATCACCTGTTTAGGAAAGCCGGCTTAGAATGAAAAAACATTAGAATATCATCTGTGCGTTATATTTGAGCAAAAAGGTAGCCATCAAAGCAGATCAAGAATTGTGAGAACGAGCAGAGATCAACAGAGGTCTCAGACAGGGACGCGTGTTAGCACCGTGCCTATTTAATATCTACTCTGAATATATCTTCAGAGAGTCAAATGAGATAAAATGGCTCACACTCAATGGTATGAAAATAAATAAAACAATACATTCATACACCCCATCTCCAAGCACACGTATATATAACCATTTTCACATATATACATAAGTACATACACACACACACTTATGATATATGTGAATACTCTGTGTGTGCGTGTGTCATTGGGATTAGCATTGGTGAGTGAGCAATAATGTGTATGTGCACGTTTTGTATACGTGTGCAACGTGTCCGAGTCAATGTGCGCCCTCATATGTGTGCACATGTGCTCGTGTGTGTGTGTGCGTGCGTGCGTGCGTGTGCGCGCGTGTGAACATGCCTGCAAACTTAAATTCTCTACTTAACTAAGAAATCTGTAGATGGGAATAAAACATTAATATACAACAAAAAGAGTAACACCGAACCAGAATAGTTTTTTGTTGTTTTTAATTATATTTATTTTTTTCACAATCTTTTATATTATTTCCATTTCTTTTAAAAACTTCACATTTTCAGGGATTTAGGCTTGCCTCAATTAATTCTGTTTTTTTAATTACCAAAGTTACAAATAATTTCAGTCTTCCGATTTTATATTTTTTTTAAAATTTCAAATTAAAAAAAAAAAAAACGATATTCTTTTGTTGGGTTCACTCCTACTGTTGCCCCCAAAACAACTTTTAGAGGTGTTTTACATCGCAGATTTGTTTTGTAGTTTTTATTTATATATTTCGTTTTCCAGAAACAAGGTAACAACTTTTAATATCTTCGATTTGCTATCTTCTTTATTTTGTTCTTGTTCATCTTGTTCTAAATAAGCGCAAGAAGATATTTTTCGTAGTTTGTATCAAATGTCTGTTTAAATCCTTTAATTAAAACACAACAATTCTTCAACACATCTTTAAAAAATTGAAAAACAAAACACTGTATCGAATTTCGCAATTTCAAGGCGGGAAGCGGAATAGATGATGATTTTTTTGGAATATATATATACATATAAATATATATTTATACACACACGCAAACACACTTTTATGTATGTGTTTGTATGCCATATTATTACATGGCATATATGTAATAATATTATTACATATTATTACATGCCATATTATTACATATTATTACAATTAGGAAAGATAATGTTTAACCGATTCTTCCTGATAAACGAAAAATTAATTTTGTTGTAAAAATGTTCTGATATAATATAAGGATAGAAGTGTGTGTATATATATATATATATATATATATATATATATATATATATATATATATATATATATATATATATATATATATATATACACACTGTTGGTTGCGTCAGGGGAGAGGCATTTTCTTCTTGTGCCATTTAATTTAATACACTCACCGATGAAATTGTCACTTATTCCTTATTTTTATTTTCCTGAAATTTTCCTAAAATAAGTGGAAATTTTACCAGTGAGTGTGTTATATACATATATGCATATACATAAATATACATATATATACAGACATATGTATGTATATATATATATATATATACACAAATATATATGTGTATATATATATATATATACACAAATATATATGTATATATATATATATACACAAATATATATGTATATATATATACACAAATATATATGTATATACACAAATATATATGTATATACACAAATATATATGTATATATATATATACACAAATATATATATATATATATACACAAATATATATGTATATATATATACACAAATATATATGT
>NC_068993.1:64911187-64911506 GCF_001194135.2 Octopus bimaculoides | reverse complement strand
TATGTATATGTATGTATATATATGTATATGTATGTATATATATGTATATGTATGTATATATATGTATATGTATGTATATATATGTATATGTATGTATATATATGTATATGTATGTATATATATGTATATGTATGTATATATGTATATATAGGTATATATATATGTATATATATATATACCACCACAATTCAGCATAGACTCTATGCTGAATTGTGGTACAGTATGGGAAGATTTCTGAAAACCGGCGAACATTTATGCAGATATAGCAGTTTAAAGGATGTATGTGTATATATATATATATATATATATATATATATAT
>NC_068993.1:64909490-64910873 GCF_001194135.2 Octopus bimaculoides | reverse complement strand
GCCTTTGTATATTTAATCCTTTATATTGAACACTCAATATTTCATATATTTAATAAGGCATTCAATACTTCATTTCATTGTACCATCCATTTTTATATTATATATTCCATATTCTATATCCCACATTAATTTTACAAGAATATAAATAAAACATAAAAAACAGACAGAGTTGGAACTCTTTTAAATAAAATAATATATTCCTCTATACACGATCATACAAAACCCCTTTTTTGTATTTATTTTTACTCACACGCACATATATATATGTATATATATATATGTATGTATGTATGTATATGTATGTATATATATATGTATATATGTATATATATATATATGTAGAATTTACGAAAAAACAGACGAAGACAGGCGGTGTAAACAATGCATATATATATGTATATATATGCATGTATATATATGTGTATATACATGTATATATATGCATGTATATATATGTATATATATATGTATTTATATATATATATATATGTTTATATGTATGTATATATATATATATATGTTTATATACATGTGTATATATGTATATATACGTATATATATGTATATTCTTTTACTTATTTCAGTTATTTGACTGTGGCCATGCTGGTGCATCGCCTTTAGCCGAGCAAATCACCCTAAGACTTATTCTTTTTAAGACTTATTCTTTATTCTATTGGTCTCTTTTGCCGAACCTCTTGGGTTCGGGGACGTAAACACACCACCATTGGTTGTCAACAGTTGTTGGGGGTACAAACACATACACACACAAACACACACACACACACACACACACATATATACATTCATACGACAGGCTTCCTTCAGTTTCCGCCTACCGAATCCACTCGCATGGTTTTAGTCGCCCCGAAGTTATAGTAGAAAACACTTGCTGAAGGTGACACGCAGTGGGATTGAACCCGGAACCATGTGCTTGGTAAGCGAGCTACTTGCCACACAGCCACTTCTGCGCTTATAAAAAGAAATATCGTCAGTAGATATATGCATTATAATTTATTCGGTTAATATTTACTTAAATTTTTTTTTTAATATCGACCAATGTTGTAATAAAAAGGCCCGAATATTTTTGAGCAGTGGACCAGTCGATTAGATCGACACCAGTACGCAACTGGTACTTAATTTATCGACCACGCCACTTACCACAGCCACTCCTGCGCCTATATATATATATATGTATGTATATAAATGTATGCATATATATATATGTATATAAATGTATGCATATATATATATGTATGTATATAAATGTATGCATATATATATATGTATGTATATAAATGTATGCATATATATATATGTATGTATATAAATGTATGCATATATATATATGTATGTATATAAATGTATGCATATATATATATGTAT
>NC_068993.1:64900498-64909229 GCF_001194135.2 Octopus bimaculoides | reverse complement strand
ATATATGTACGTATATAAATGTATGCATATATATATGTACGTATATAAATGTATGCATATATATATGTACGTATATAAATGTATGCATATATATATGTACGTATATAAATGTATGCATATATATATGTATGTATATAAATGTATGCATATATGTATATGTATATATATATATATGTATGCATGTATATATATATGTATGTACATATATGTGTGTGTATATATGTATGCATATATTTGTATATGTATATAGTATAGGTACTGATAGTTATATTCCGAATGCAGCAGTCGAGTCGAACTCTTGGCTACCTGCAATCTCGTACTGGAAGTTTCAAGAAATTTTAAATGCGTCCTCAGGCGCAGATATTCCAGAATCTTCACTAGCATGACCATTGTTTAAGTATTTCGAAGAATAATGTTTAATTAAATATAAAACGTTAAATGCATATGACAACGTTAACACTCTATACAGTTGATTCTGTACCACTTTGTCTTCAATTACTTTTCATGTAAATGATTCTGTGTAAAAAATTATGCAATTTTCCCGGATGAATATTTTGGATTGGCACTTCTTCAGACTAGCATTAAGTTGTGTCTCTGTTTTTTGCTGAGAATATGTATTTAGTGTTACTTATATAGGGAAGGAACACAAGAATAAACACAATAATAATAGTAGGAATATTACCAAGGAAACAAAAAGGATGTAGGAAGAGATCTCGGGGTACTAAGTTTCACCTGGTTATCTGTAAGACGGTTTTGAGGCATTGTAGAAAACGTCATAACGACATGTTTAAGGCCTGGAATGACCTTAAGGAACTATGTAATATGGCGTCTCATTCTTGTATTGTTGAATGACTGCAGATGTTTGGTATTGTTGATAACATCACTAATTTTCTTCTGAATACTATGTTAGGGTGAAAGACCAAGTTGTACTCGAGCAGTGTATTCCTTGGAAAAGTAGAAATGAAAAAGAGCATCTTTCAAGGCGATTCTTTTGTTATAGCATTTATGATTATAACACTGATACTTAGGCAAGTTAAAATTGGTTACCAGTGGGGGAAGAGGAGACCATTCATAAACAATCTTCTGTTTATGGATGGCCTGAAACTGTTTGAGAAGTCCAGATATGTAGCAGCGACATCAGTATGGAATTTGGGAGTTTCGAATGCTCTGAGCTTAATACGAAAAAAGGGAAGAAAGTTGCCTGTAATGGATTACGGCTGCTGTTGGGAGAAACCCTTAGGCAATCAGAAGATAGTAGATACAAGTATTTGGGGATTTTAGAGCTGGATGATATTTCACATGAAGAAATGGAAGAAAAGTTTAGAGAGACATATTAAAAACCTGAATGCGAGAAATCTAGTCATTGCAATGAATACTTGGGCAACTGCAGTGGTTAGATATAATGCACTCCTTCTCAGGTGGACTAAAGAAGAAATATCAAAGTTGGATAGAAAGATGAGAAAGTTAATGGTATTGTATGGAACTTTACACTCTGAAGCAAATATAAATATATTGTACACGAGGAGAAAGAATGGTGGTCGAGGTCTCAGCAGTGTGGATTATTGTATAAAGAGTAGAGAGCGCTTGCAGAATATTTGATCAAAAGTGACGAAGCATTGTTGCAATACACTGCAGAAGGTATGGATATAAATACAGATGAAATGTTTGATCAGGAAGAATTTAACCAAAGAGTTGAAGAGAAAATATCTTCTGGAAATGAAATGCATGGTTAGAATGAATGAAATACACAGGATATCAAATATAGCGTAGCATCATGGACATGGCTTAAGCAGGGCGATTTGAAGCTTACCACTGAAAGCCTTATAATTGCAGCGGATGACTAAGCTTTTGATACCAGTTCTTTGAAATATAATATCTACAAAACATCTGGCACCCAGAAATGCAAACTTTATGAAAAGAATGTGGAGAATGTAACCCACTTGGTATGTGGATGTAAGAGCCTTGTGAAAAAAGGATTCAAGCGCCGACATGGTAAAATCTGTATGTTCATTGGCTTTATGGCGTAGATGCCAATACTAAGTAATAGAGAATTGGTATGAACATGTGCCGAGTAAAGTAATGCAGGAGGATGGGAGAACAACGACATTTTGCGATAATGATTTTCAGTCTGGCAGAGGAATTGAGCATCGCCGACAGGATATTGTCGGACTCAACAAAAAAGACAAATACTGTCAGATCATTGACGTAGCCATACCAAATGACATGAATATTTCAAATAAGGAAGTTGAAAAAGATCACCAAGTACTCCAGATAATAATAATAATAATTATTATTATTACCAAGGCGGCGAGCTGGCAGAATGGTTAGCAGGCTGGACGAAATGCTTAGCGGCATTTCGCCCGTTTTCCCGTTCTGAGTTCAAATTCCACCGAGGTCGACTTTGCCTTTCATCCTTTCGGAGTCGAAAGTTGCGTACTGGGGTCGATGTAATCGACTTAATCCCCCTCCCCCAAATTTCAGGCTTTGTGCCTATAGTAGAAAGGATTATAGTAGAACGGATTATTGTTGTTGCTATTATTGTTATGTTGTCATTATTATCATTAATGATAACAACAACAGCAACACCAAGGATACCAATAACAATACAAACAGTGCTTAACAGCGGTTCACCTGTCTTTACGTTCTGAGCGCAAATTCTTTCGAGGTCGACTTTGCTTTTAATCCTTTCGGAATTAATGAAATAAGTACCAGCTGGGTACTGAGGTCAATGTAATCGACTAGCCCTTCCATCCCCGAGATTTCCGGCCTTGTGACTGTAATGGAAAGGGTTGTTATGATTATTATTATTATTGCTGCAGTTTTGTTGTTGCTGTTTTTGTTTTTATCGTGCTTCATTATTGTCATTGTACTCATTCGTGTTTCGTCCCCATATAAGCAATGTCTTAGCAAAATAGAGACACAGTTTAATGCTAGTCTAATGAAGTGCCAATCATTTACATGCAAAGTGATTAGAGACGGAATGATACAGAATCAGTTGTAAATTGTATTGAGTATGAAAGTTGTCTTGTATTCATTCTTCGTCTTAAGTTATATATATGTGTGTGTGTATATATATATATATATATATATATATATATATATATATATATATATATATATACATATGTATATTTACATGTGTATATATCTATCTATTTATAAATATACATATATTTATATGCAAGCATGTATACTCACAAACGAAACCTATATATATATATGTGTGTGTGGTTTGTGCATGTATATTTACAAGTATACAATTCATACATACACATATGCATGCATTCTTTCATACGTAAATACATATATACATACACGCATAATTAAATGCATCAAATTTATTTGTTTCTTTTCGAAGGAAAGCAATATAAATATATTTTTCCTATTGGCTGAAATTGCAATTTCTTAGTGTGATTACAGAGTTTAACAAATTCTGTCAATTGTACAAACTGAATGAATGAATGCAAGACACCAAACTCACTCGTATTTATTTGGAATTGGGTGGGAGCTGAAAAATGTTGACTCAGTATAACTTTTCATTATAATTTTACTGCGCACATCAAACGTTTTCTTTCCTAGTTTTCAAGTTTTGAAACTAGGACGGCATACAGACCTTGTCGAATAAAAAACAAAAGAGGCAAACATCAAAACAAAACAAAACAGAAACAAACCAAAGCGAAACAAAAAAAAACAGAAATATAAATAACTGAGAAAGACAATACCTAAAACAATCAGACAAAACCAGCACAAGTTAACTAAGGCGTTTGTATATGGTTACTCAAACTGCAAGCAAGAAGTAGTAGCCAAATCTTGTCCGAATCGTACCTCAATGTCAGAAAGGAAAGGATACATCAGATAAGTTAACCCTACATGACACTAAAAAGAACTGCTTTTGATCATACGTGCTCAAAAGATAAGACTGATATGGGGATAAACAACAAAGGCATCAACAAAAAGATAAAAAAAGACAACAGCAATCCTTTCAGGTTTCACTACGAATTATTTCGATTCTAACATTGGTCTGCAGAAGAACGACAAAATATTGGTCTGCAGAAGAACGACAAAATTATGGTCTGCAGAAGAACGACAAAATATTGACAAGCACAAGTCAGAATCTGAAGAACGGGAGAAAAGACGTTCTTGATTTGTTTCTGCATTTCTATGATGCCCCTTCATCTACCTACCTGCCTGCCTACCTGCCTACCTACCTACCTACCTACCTACCTACCTACCTACCTACCTGCCTACCTACCTGCCTACCTACCTGCCTACCTACCTACCTACACACATATATATGTTTGTGTGTGTACGATATATACGTGTATATATATATATATATATATATATATATATATATATATTCTAATTTAATTGGAGGTTGTATTAACCTCATGAAGAGATGGTTTCATGGAGGCAATTTGTTCAACTAAAATACCTTCAAAGGCTGTATCCCAACATGGCTGCAGTCCAATGAGTGAAACAAGTAAAAAAAGTTTTAAAGAATACATATATGTATGTATACACACCTTACATACACATATGAAACCTAGAGAGAGCTGTCAAACATATGTAGTCAAACAATTGCAATTCACTGTGAAAAATCGACAGCCCATAATGGGTGAAATCATGACATCATTTAACGCATGCGCTGTAGTGATGCTATTGCATGCATGGTAGGTGTATGTCCTCTTTAGAAATTTTATACGAAATTATGTTCTATCAGTGTTTATTGGAAGCCTTTTCCGAATTTTTCCTGAGTGACTTGTCTATTAATTACACACAAGACTGCCTACAATTTCTAGTCAATAGCTTTGCATGTAATTATTATAGCTAATCCGAAATTTAAGCTTGCGTACATATCTAAATTATTTGTCACCTCAAGATTTATTGTACGTATTATTTGAATCGACATTGCCCCGGTTTATCATTGATATTATGAATGCACATATATCTATTATATGTATTAATGACATTTGAAACTGTCATTAAAGCTATATGAAATATTCGCACGTGCTCACACACACACACACACACACACACACACACACACACACATGTGTATGTTGGATGTATAAAATATAGGTGTATAGCTAGAAAGATGAATAAAAGCCAATTTTTTCCATATGAATAACTTCGTCAGTACGAATGTTTGTATATATGACTCTATCTTTTTTCTTTCTTTTTTTCTTTCTTTCTTTTCTTTCTTTCTCTCCTTACTACACTACTTAACTAACACATACATACAACAAGCCAGCCAGACATATACGTACATGTGTGCGTGTGTATTTATATATTACATACACACGTATGTATGTGTAAATATATATATATATATATATATATGTGCACACAAACACACACACACACACACACACACATATATTTATATATATATATATGTATGCACACACACATACATATATATATATATATATATATAAGCGTACATGTCTTGCATGTCTAATATACGTCCATATATAAAGACTAATATAGAAGTGGGATGACAGGTGAAGTTACTTAAGAGATCAAGTTTATCCGAATGAATTTATGTCTTTAGATAGGCAACTGAGGTTCTGGTAGAGCTGAAAGGGAGATGAAATTAATTAAAGAAACTACTAGGTACGAAAATTCATTTATTTGTACACACCTGTGGATAAATTGACTTATCACCTATATGGATATTTAATCGTCTTTATTGAAGTTTCAATCAGGATAATAAAAATGGAGGATAATTTCTTAAAATCTTTTACAACAAAACTATATCTTTGAAAAAAAACTTTCTCAGAATGCGTCTTATAATTTCAGAATTGTTCTTTTGTTAAATTACTTAGTCTGAGGTCGCGTTTGGGAATTGAAAGACTTACATGGATAAACAGTTATTTTAGACTATTCAAGAACACATCCATAACTGTTACATTCACTTTTTGTTGTCGTCTTAATAGTATTCTCTACTATGAAGTCCCAAAATGTTCACTAACACCTCACCACCGCATGTATTAAAAGTCAGTTTTATAAAACTGAGGAGCATTATTTATTTTTTTGTTTGGTACCTTAATCGCATTTCTCTTTAAGCTTAGGAGTGAATAATGATTGCTGCATATCAGTTCGATATACTATGCAACCAATTTAGGATATCGGAGATTGTCTGTTGAAACCAAAACAATCACATGTAAATGAGTAGGTTGAGGCATTAAACATCTACAAAACTGTGACATACCATTTTGCTTCCTTTTTCATTTAGTAATTGTGCTGTCTTTAAGAAGTGACATAATAATTGCTGCACTTCTGCGACCATGACATTCACACAGTTTCACTATCGATGGACAATGTTTTCTATTATAAGGAGACCGATTGAGTGTACCATCCATCCATCCATCCATCACGCCGTCTTGCTAAGTCGGATTAATTCCACTTTTTGGAATTAAAAGATAACGGCATCAAACGTTTCTGCTCCTCTGAAAATGCCAACCCTATGTTACCCTCATTTATACCCAATGTACCTATGGCCGGCAAATCTCTAATTAACATTTTATACTGATCCCTACACTGAACCAGCAATCAAATATCCGTTGTAAACTACTTGCTCCAAATCATTATATTTCTAGAATTATTGCATTTCTAAATGTGATTTCCTTTCTTATTGCATCTAGAAACATCTAATTGTTCAAATGCGAACATTCAAGACATCATCATTATCATCAACAACAACAACAACAACATTGGTTAACCATAACAACTCCTTAGAAAGGCTATGGGCACTGTCCTTTTATTTTTCTCTGGATAATGAATACGAAGCGATTTCTGTTTTAACGGAAAACATTAAGAAAAAATTTGTTTTAATTTCTTATTTGATAACGCGTTTATGTTCAAATTGAGTATTTCCTGGTTCGAACTCTTCAGCCAGTTTGTTCCATACAGCATTTGTATATCATGATTGTCTTTGCGATAAACTGTTAGCAATGTTTACAATGAGCCCATCCAAAAGATAAACAAAGAGAAGCAAATCTCAGTCAGAAGTAATTAGCAAGGCACAACTCTATTTCATTTCAGTGCAGATAAAGCGAAATAAACCTTCTCAATGTTATGGTCCTATACCACGGCAAAAGGACAGGTCCACGACGTTTCTTAGGAAAACAGGAAACAATGAAATATTCTAAATATTCTCTTTAAATGATTTTCAGCTGTTTTGGGCAAAGAAATATTTCAAGTTCAATCGTGTCCGTTTAAATGCAACAATTTACCAAGTGATACGTTTAACATTTGTTTCGAACCAACAAGGAAGATTTATCTAGTCACTTGACCTGCTAAAAATAGCAGTCAAATTTCCTTCAAATAACACTCTATTGTCATAGAAAATAAGGGTAAATGGGAATATGTGACTCTGAAAACAAGAGTCTCGAAAATAGACAGATGGCCACAGTTGGCTTCAGTGCGTTTAGCCATTCGTCAACTCAATCAGCTTGAATTGACAGGGAAGAAGAAGACTCGTTAGAACATCAAACTACCTGCAGTGTTTAGTTACGAACCTTTTCTCTCTCAGATGAAATCCTTATTGAAGGGAACACTGCTATTTATCCTTCCGAAGTCAATGAAATAAAACACCAGACATGGACTCATAGCAAATAGTCTAATACCTTCTTTACGAGAATTACATACTTAATTCCAGTCTCTTTGTATCATATTAACATATCTGAGATGCTGAAGCGTACGCTCGAGATATTGATGGATCTTGTTAATAGTTCCTAATATTGGCAGAAACTTTAATCAACACATCTGCAGCAGAGTATGCAAATTTTGCTTACGTACTTCAGTGCAATATTGCATATCTACTCAATGAGTCTTTCATCATTACTTCGATAAATACAACGAAGTCTAAAGTTCGCCGAGGAAGTCTGATACGACCGAAACACTTTAAAAGTTGTCCCCCATACTTTCAGAAATTAAAATAAATCGGTGAATTAAGTTTGAGGTTTCATCTCATTACGGAAACACTTCCAATTAGTTTTGGTGATTACGGTGTTAAATATACGAACACAATCTTTACCATCGTTTCTTCATGAAGGCAGCATCCACAAGTAATTAACCTGAGCGATTAATTCTTTGAAGAGATCAGCTTCCTCCTTGTTTATGTATTTTCGTTTTTTTTTCTTCATCGGACAATTTAGGGCGATCTACTTTTAAACTAGCAAAATAATTGCGAACGTACACAGTTTCTTCATTGTAGCCGTTATATGTAATGGCACCCAAACTGTAATCACTGCCAGCTATGTCGAGCCATTGGTACAACTATCAGGCTGAACTATGGTAAGCCGTTACGTACCAACCGACGTTCTCGCCTTATCGAGGTATAATATGGAGAGATATTTGCACCCGTTCGGCAAGAAATAGCTGTCATCATTCCCCCCATAACAAATCCTACGATCTTAAAAATCAAACAAAACAAGGTAAAGCTGAAGGAAATAAAAATTCAAGAATGTCACAGCTAAAAGACTTTGATCCATGAGTCAGCCTGAACAGAACTGATCTAAGGCTGAATACGACAACAATAAACAACAATATAAATAACATTAGAAATAACACCGTTCACAACATTAGCAGCAATAATTATTTTTGAAACATTTTTCTGAAGAATTACGTATAAAGGATTGTATATATTTCTTCAGGTATACTTTTGTAACTCCTTTAATATTGCGCACACGCACACACACACTATATATATATATATATATAT
>NC_068993.1:64890080-64900439 GCF_001194135.2 Octopus bimaculoides | reverse complement strand
ATATATATAGGGTGCGTAAGATATTTGAGGACAGATTTATGTTTATAAAAAACCCCAGATAAATAATAATTTAATTATCAAAAATGCTATGAGGATAAAAATAAACCTTTTCTATAACGTTATTCAAAAAAGCCACCTTCAGCTTCAACAACTGCTTCTATATGAGATCTAAAACATCTCCATGCTCGAATCAAGTGGTCCTTGTTCATTTTAGACATTACTCTGGCTATGGCAGCTTTTAAAGAATTTTTGGTGTTATGGCCATGTTCATTGACCTCTCTCTCAACAACGCTTCGCATGTAATAGTCGAATGGATTGAGATGTGGGGAATTAGGAGGCCAAATGTTACGAGTTAGGTGATCATGAAAATTTTCAGCCATCCATTCCTGTGTTACTAGAGCCATGTGTGATAGTGCAGATAGTCTTACTGAAACGCATATGGCCTTCCGTTGCATACACTGTCTATCCAGGGCTTAGAAATTATTTCCAGGACCTCAATGTAGGCGGCAAAGTTAACTCTAAGGCCTTGTGGGAAGAAGTAAGGTGGCATCACATGTCCTTCATTGCTGACAACCCCTAAAACCATGACAGTTGCAGGAAATTTTGTATGCATAGCACTTAGAACTTCAGAAGGGTTTGCACATAACCATCTGTCATTTCTTCTATTAACTTTTTGATCTTGGTTGAAGTTTTTCACGTTTGAGGAAAACCAAATCAAATCTTCTGCTGGATTTTTCAGTTTGTTTAAAAACCTTTTAGATCTGATGTAGTGATTTTCTTTTGCTTTTTCTGACAAATTGAACTTTCCTCATCATATAAGTCTTATATCTTATATCTTCGTGGACAACATTTCTGACTGTTCCTTCTGACACATGAAGATCTTTTGCAATTGATCTCATGAACTTTGTGAGACTGTAATCAATGGTTTGTTGAACTTACTGGATAAATTCAGGTGTTCTGATGGTTTCAGAGCGTTTAGAATGTTTTATTATGCTTTGACACTGGTGATACGTTTCAATTTTTAGTCTCTAAGCTCCTTACAAACTTTGTAGGCGAAAGATCTGGCAACTTTTAAAAATCGAGATATTTCTAACCACAATAACAGCATGCGTCTTCATTTTTTGAGTAAGCTGAGGGTCTGCCATTATTATTTTCTGAAACAAAGATTATACAGAGTTAGCAAAAAATGCAGCAATGACCCAAAAAGATATGTCCTCAAATACCTTACACACAGAGGGTAGCCTCCAAAATGTTTACCCATTTTAAATGATGCTAACCCACTTCCTTTTGGTTCCTTTTTTTTCGTTAGAAATAATGAGGGGAGCCAAACTAAGCATTGAACAAAAGAAGTTAATCCTGGTGTTACTGGGATTTTGAAAATGCAGTCGAAGTGTAAAGACAGTTTAGAAGGAAGTTTCAAACAGATCCACCTACGTGACATACCATTACTCGAATTAAAGATAAGTTTGACGCAGATGGAACTACAAAAAACGTCCTTGAAGACCGCGAACATCGACGAATCCTACAAAGCAAGAAAGGATATTAACAACGTATTGCCAGAGTTCAAGAAAATTTTTGCAACAAGCGAGTCGTGAGATGAGAATTTCGAAATCCTGCGTCCATTCCATTTTGAAGCGAGCTCATTGGAAAAATTATATTTCAAAATTCCAATAATAGTTCATGTTCTCAATGCCGATGATTCGAGCCGAGTGTGGTGATTAGCGAGTAATACTTGGCAAGCTGTGTAGAACCTGCAGTTTCCGGTTTGTTTTTCGAATGATGAAGCCACATTTAAAATAAATGGTTCAGTTACCATCCACAATTGTACCTACTTGGGACATGACAAACCGTATATTATGGAGGAACATCACGTAAATTTATCAAGAGTTACCGTATAGTGTAGCTTGTCCTTTAAAGGATTAATTAGGCCGTTCTTCTTTGACGGTACCGTGACTGGATCCGTTTAAATACAATTGCTGCGACAATCTGCCTAGTTGAGCATTCAAGAAAACTTGAAGATGCAAAGTTTCATATCCAGCAAGATGGTATACACCCACACTATCATAGTGTAAGAGGTAACCTCGATGAGATTATGCCAAACAGTGGATTGAACGACGCAGTTCACCGGACCTCACACGACTATACTTTTTATGGAGTTACTTAAAAGGAATTAAAAAAAAACAGCAACAAAATACAATTGAGAGCAGCTATCGAGCGAGAATGTGCACAAATAGTAAATGAAATGCTTCTTGATATTTGTGATTCAATTGTTTCACGTTACCAGAACGGTCATCAGATTTAAAACGCGCTTTCATAGAAAATTAAATTCTCTCCGTAAATCCTATTAAAATTTTAAAATGAAACACACACACATATGTTCGGATCAACTGGAACGAGGGTTCCAGTTGATCCAAATAGCCTATTCGTGAAATTAACGTGTAAGTGGCTGAGCATTCCACAGACATGCGTACCCTTAACGTAGTTCTCAGAGAGATTCAGCGTGACACAGAATGTGACAAGGCTGGTCCTTTGAAATACAGGTACTACTCATATTTGCCCGCTGAGTGGACCGGAGCAACGAGAAATAAGGTTTTTGCTCATGGACACAACGCTCCGCCGGGAATCGAACTCACGACCTTACGATTTTGAGCGAATACCCTAACCACTAAGCCATGTGCCTTCACATTAGGTATATATATGTGTGTGTGTAAAGTTTAATGAACACAGAGACTATGGCATTGGAAGGTCATCTAGAAGAATGGGGTCAAAAATTACAAAGTTCATGGCACTCGTAGGAGCCTTGTCAGCATCACTGAAAAGAAAATAATCACAAATGATTATACCTGAAACCGTGTCATAAATTTGGTATATTTACTCGTATTATTAGTTTAAGAAAGAAAGAAAAAAAAGGGGGGGGTGAGCTGGGAGAATCGTTAGCACGCCGGACAGAATACTTAGCAGCATTTCGTCCGTCTTTACATTTTAAGTTCAAATTCACCGAAGCCAAATTTGCCTTTCATCCTTTCGGGGTCGATAAAATTAGTACTGCTTGCGCACTGGGGTCGATGTACTCGGTTAACCCCCTCTCCTAACATTTCAGGTCTTTTGCTTACAGAAGAAAGGGTTATTCCTTTAGAAAAGAGAAGTTACGCTTAGAGGGGGGAGTAAAATGAGATTTGCGTAACGATCAAATTTTCTGAAGAGCGTGAATTTCGGAGTTATTGGAAGAATCAGAAATTGAAATCAGGACAAGCCAATATGTGGTCTGATCAGTTCAAGCCAATATGTTCATGTAGAATAGTTGTTAAATAAAACTACTACTTCAGTACAATACTTCGAAATTTGTTGGAGAAAATGAAATATTGTGGCATTGATGTCTTTTCCATTGTCAAAGTGAAGTAAAATAAGTAGCTTGCTTATCTCACTGCCAGCCGTGCCTATCACGCAAAGCTTACGATATAATCAGTAAAATACTAACTGGAGACTTTGCCAACTAACTTGGATATGACTTAAATGCAAATGTTGCAAGCATCTTAGAGATGTCTAAGCTTCGATAATCATCGAGGAATCAAATGAAAAATGTTGCCCGTCAAACCAAAAAGATCGATATATATATATATATATATATATATATATATATATATATATATGTGTGTGAAAATAATGCTGACACGTGTGAAATAACTTATATCGAATAGATAACTCGAGTATCCTATGATTTCAAGCCTAAGAAGACATCACTAATAAAGAATTCGTTTCCAATACTTCTTTCTTTTTTTTTTTATCAAACTCAAACACGCTTCAAATTACATCAACAACATAATTTATCCCTTTGAGTTACCCTCCACTTCCATCAACCATTTAATATATTCGATATTTCTTTATTTTCTTATATCTAAAAAAAAAACCCACCAAATAACCTATACGAATACGATTCAAAAAGCTATTTTGATTTTTTGATCTTAAGTTATTCATTAAAAAAGAAAAAAAAACATTCTCTTGAAGCTTTTAGCGGCCCCAATGTAGATTTGAACAGGATTCGTTCACTGTACTAACGAACTTAAATTATATGCTATGATTTCGGATCAGAGAATGCAATGTTTGCTGGTTCATATTCTTCTTATTGTGTAACATCGATCATTACAGTTGAAAGGTTTGGCATAGGAAACATGATTGAGCCTGTTAATCACTTATTCGTTCCGTTAAAGCAGATGCCAGATATGTTATTAATGCTGCTGACAGACATGATGGCTCATTAGCCAATAAGAGCTACGACTACAATAATGGCACATTCCCCATGATGCCAGTGAATGTATTGAAATTTTCGTAGATCCGTGGAGCCACTTGTTTAGCGGGAAGTAGAACAGGAACTTTACTGACATAAATTTAGAAATTAAGAGCAGAGTAAGCAAATATTCATTTCTTTAGTGAGCACAAAACCAATTCTTAACGAGGTGGGCTTATAGTAAAGCCAAGAAGAATTTGATCTTGGATTGCAGAATAACAAAATTAAATATAATGAACTATCAGTACGCTAAAAATAACAAGATTTTCCTCAAACCACCCTACAATCTTATGGTTGGAGAGGATATCTTGAATAATGTAAAGAGGAAATGTAGTTCTATACAACTCTAAAGATGGAATGCTTACAGGAGTAATGTCACTATCGGTTTACGTAGATCAGACTTGATCCGAAGCTAAATAACATCAACAATACTACTACTACTACTAGTGGTAGTAGCAGTAGTGTGAATCTAACGATTCGTGTTCCTTAATTTTCTTAATTCCAAGCAATTATTGAAGATTTTTTTCTACTAAAATGACGTTTGCGAACATCTGGACAACGTATTTATTCGGCTTGTTGTTCAAAACTGGTGTTATTTTTTTTCTGACAAAATTTAATGTTTCAAACCGTCGCTATCTTGGCTGAGCAATTAACTATGCCTCAGCCATTAAATAGATGCACCTTGGCTATAATCTGAATATTTTCATTGTACATTGATTTCGTTCTGGAGGAACGTTTTCAACAGTCTTATATACGACGAGTGTGTGAGTGTGTGCGTTTGTGTATGCGTGTGAGATGTTTCGACTCTGTTGAAAATGGTTCAATCGAAACAGACTATGCATATGTGTGTGTATAATGTTATAATAAACACCATAAATCTTGTTAAATACAGTTACCCAGGGTTTCATGGTCAAAATAATAATTTATTTCGCCACTTTTCAAGCAGAGAAGAAGACTTTTATCAGTTGTCTCTTCAGCGCAGAACGCTTATGTATGTATGTGAAGGCGTGTGGCATAGTGGTTGGGATACTCGGCTCACGATCGCAAGGTCGTGAGTTCAATTCCCGGCGACGCGTTGTGTCCTTGAGCAAGACACTTAATTTCACATTGCTCCAGTCCACTCACCTGGCAAAAATGAGTTGTACCTGTATTTCAAAGGGGCAGCCTTGTCACATTGAATCTCTCTGAGAACTGCGTTAAGGGTACACGTGTCCGTGGAATGCTCAACCGCTTGCACGTTAATTTCATGAGCAGGCTGTTCCGTTGATCGAATCAGCTGGGGCCTCCGTCGTCGTAACCGACGGAGTGTTCCTATGTATATATATGTATGAATTGTTATAGTTTCAGCTATAAGAACAAAGTCATCAGCATAGAGGAGTTCGCATGGGCAACAGGCCTTAAACTCTTATGTTATGGCCTGCAAGACTGCAGTAAATAGGAGGGGACTGATGACCTAGTCCCAGTGAACTCCTAAATGTACACCAAATTCATTGTTGTAATTGGTGCTAACTCTCAACTTAATGACAGCATCCCAGTGCATGGCTTGAACAGCTTTCACCAGCCAGTCATCTACCCATGTCTTCTGCAGCGACCACCACATGAGGGAGTGAGGGTTCTGTCGACAACTTTCTTCAGGTCGATGAATGCCAAGCACAATGGTTAAATACTTCTGCAGTTGTCTTACGAGAAAATGAACATCAGCAATACTTGTTCCAGGCACAAAACTAACTCCCTCTAAGTAAATTCACTTTGTGATAAATATCTGTAACTTTCATGATCTGGTCCAGCAATTTGAAGCCTCTGTAATTACTTCTCTCTAACGCATCTTACAAACTCTTGTAACAGTTGACTATAATGCTTCTAAACCACTCGTTGGGTATGATATTCCTACACAACCTGATTAGTTATACAGGTGACTAAGCCATATCCCACTCTGTCAAATATTTTAAGCATGTGATGGACTAAGGATTTTCTTTGTCTTCATAGTGATTGCTTTGTCTATCATACAGCAGTCAACAAGAATGGCAGGTCCCATTGCTTGATTCACATAAGGAAGATTCTCCTTTTCCCATTCATTCTTCACATTTAGTACCCTTAAAGAATGGAACTTAGAGACCTCTTTCTTTCCAGAATTAGTGAGTACAAGTGCACCAATTTAATTATACAAATTTCTCTTCCACAACATAATGTTGCCTGGTTCCGGTTAAAATAACTAAACTGAGGCAGCTGTGTACTGAGATATGAGAGGAGAAGCAGGGAACATCATAGAAGCTTCTTTATGAGAAGAAGGCATAGACTCCTTCTGGGGAAAGAATCGGAAGAGAAGAAATGGAGTTTAGCCAAGATGCTCTGTGGCTGGGGAAAATTCAAAGAACTTATTGTCCCTGCATTACACCCAAGACATACAACATTGATGGTGATACCCTTGTAATTGTGATCCAGAAACTGCAGGATGGAAAAGCATCCAGAAGAGACTTGATTGTTGGATACTGATACAAGAAAGCTAACCTTCTACTGACCATAGCTTATCAACCTGCACCAGAAAATTCACAATGGGAATAGTAGCATACCACACTGGTTAGTTCTTGCAGAAACAAAACTGATCCCCAAATGCAGAACTACCCATATGGCAAAAAAACTACCGGTCAATTGCATGCCAAAACTTAAGTATAAATTATATACAGCATGTTTAAACTTCTTCCTCCAAGACCATTGTGAAAGCAATCACATTATCACAGCAGAACAAGCAGCCGGGAAGAAGGAAGTCTGGGGATGTGCCGAGCAACTGTTAATAAAACTGTAATGTCAGAGGTACAGGAGCACAGAAGAAACCTAGTTTCAATGTGGCTAGACTACAAGAAAGCCTTTAAACTCTGTTCCTCACTCATGGATGCTAGAAGCCCTTCCACTTGGTAAAGTTCCAGTGAGCAGAGTCAAAGCCATAGCTAACCTGACTTCATTGTGGGCCACCATCTTGAAATTAAACACAAGGAGTGATTGTATTACCACTGATAAAATACAGTATCACAGAGGTATATTCCAAAGGGACAACCACTCTGTGGTATTGCTTATATTTTCTGTAAACCCCTTGTCATTCATGTTAAGGAAGCCTGAAGGATAGCGCACTGGTTCACAAAGAAACAGAAATACCAAAATTACACTGTTTCTTTGTGGATGGTTTGAAACTATATGCCAAGGATATGCAGGAGATGACAAAAAGCCTTGACCTGGTTACAACATTCTCAAAGGATGTAGAGTTGGAGTTTGGTCAGGATAAATGTTGCTATATGGTTGTGAAAAGCAGCTCCTTCAGCAGCATTTCTTGTCTGATGACATTAAATACATGCCCAAAGAATTCACAAAACTCTACTGCAACGTTTCATCAGATGAAAGCATGAGTATATATTAGCAGAAGACCATGCATGAATATATCAGTAGAAAGCACTGAGATGATAGTAACATTGGTCATCAAAGCAGTTCATCATGGACCAACAACCGGATTACTAACTCCCACTTTGAAGGGTATGCGTTTGCAATCCAGGAACAGGAAATATCAACCAAATACCTGAAGTACAAAAGGGACAGAGATACAGGAAAAGCACCAAAATGTGACAATCAATGCAGACTTTGTGGAGTTAATACCAAAGATATCACCCACATCATAAGCAGTTGTCTGAAAATGTCATCACGGTATTATCTACTGATGAGACATGATATTGTAGTTAGGATAATGTATAACGAAATCCATTGAAAGGATAACCTCGAGGACAAATAAATAAGTCAGTCATAATAAAAAAGAGTACTGGTGGAATGTTGCAGTGAAAATCTCGATAAGCTGTAAACATAACAGACCTAACATAATGATTTGGGATTGACAAGAGAAACTGTACCATTGTGGAAATCAGCTGCTCTGCGGATATTAACAAAAGACAATACCTACACTGAACTACGTGCTCTGATCAATGAGTATCCTGTCTGTTGCCAAAGTAACGAAGCTAAAGCACGCAGAGTGAAGCTGCTTGGCACAGATTGACCTTGAACTCTGCTGTTTATGTGCAATAAGTTTCAATGTTATAGCTTACAGCAGTGCTTGAAAGGAAGGTGTGTAGCATATGATTGTCGCATTGACCAAGAGACTTTGAACTGAGGAGAAGCAGGACTGGCACCAGGTCCTCTCTTCTGATGTTTTGTTTTCCCAGGATGAACTGGGAATGTTGCATTGCTTCAGATTGTCTTTGAAGCACAAGAATTGCCTTCCAACTGACTTTCCTGTTGGGAATTGGCCAAATACACACACACACACACGTGTGTGTGTGTGTGTATGTGTGCGCGTGTGTAGAAGTATTCACACATAAAACAGTTGTACATGTGTGGTAGTATTATTATCATTATTATGGTTGTATATTTAATTATTATAAGTATCTGATTGGAAACTGATATTAAATTCCCACAATCAAAAGGTGCAACGATAATGTTGCCTTAGTTTTAATGTCTTTTGTTGGAGCAGTTTAAATTTCATTGGTTTGGTTTTCGTGATTTTTCTTGAAATTTTCAATAGTTTGGTTACACAGAAGAGAAAATTGTACACTATTCAAATTCAGATAAAAAAATTAGTATCATGCAAAACGTGCTGTGATGTGAACATGAAGTGAGCATATTGCCATGAAACTTTGTAAGAAAAAATGAGAAAATGGTAAAACAAATTCTGAAATCTTTTGCAAGCAAATATTTGACAAAATAAAGAAAGAACTTCACATAGACATGTACATACATACATACAAACATGCATACATACATACATATGTGTATATATATATATATGTATATATCTATCTATACTTCTGTTCCTCTCACTATATACATACAATCATAAATGCATACATGCATATTATATATATTTTTTTATGCATGCATAAATACATACACACATACATAGAAACATGCATGCATACACACATGCACATACATGCATGCATGTATGAATATATATAAATAGCTTGATTAGTAGATTGACAGACAAACAAATAGTGAAGACCAAACAGATGCGCGCGCGCACACACACACACACACACACACACACACACACAGTAAATAAAAAAAACAAAGACCAAAATAAGTTTTTCAAAAAAATTAAACAAACAAAAATGAAATATAAAATAACTCAACAGAACACATTCAAATCTTTTTTTGGCATTTTATGACAAAATATTTTTTATGAATTAATGGTCTCAATAATAATAATAATAATAATGATGATGATAATAATAATAATAATAGTAATAATAATAATAATTAATGAAAAGGAATTAAAAAAAAGAATAAAAACAAAAACAAAAGATAAAACAAAGAAAACAATACTTAGAAGCATATAACAAGAGTAGTACTATTTCACTAAGAAACAATGCCATACGTGTTTTTTTCTCCGTAAACTAAGAAAAGAGAGAAATTTGTGAGAAGAGATGAAAAAGAAGGATTCAGGAATTTGGGATTTTCTTGATTTTCCATTCAGTTTTTTTTTTCTATATTGTTTTGTGAATCAAGGAAATCACAGGCGGCAGACATGTGACACATTGATATTAATGTTGTGAATGGCTCATCTTCAATGTGGCATTGGAAAAAAATAATTTGCATTTTTCCCAATAGCTTGAAGACAAGTTGCTCTAGATATGAGAGCGTGTGTGTGTCTATAAACATACATATGCATATATATTATATATAAATGTATATTCATATATACACCATTTATATATAGATATTTATTTTATGTATGTTATATATATTTTTTATATATATGTTTGTGTATGTATTCACAAATACACACATGTATCTGTCTGTGTGTATATATATATATATATACATGTATATATATGAGTATATGTGTGTGTGTGTGTATATATATATATATATATATATGAATATATGTGTGTATGTATGTATATATATATATATATGAGTATATATGTGTGTGTATATATATATATGAGTGTGTGTGTGTGTGTGTGTATATATATATATATATATATATTTATATGAGTGTGTGTGTGTATATATATATATATATATATATATATATA
>NC_068993.1:64888197-64890070 GCF_001194135.2 Octopus bimaculoides | reverse complement strand
TATATATATTTATATGAGTATATATGTGTGTGTGTATATATATATATATATGTATATATATATATATATATATATAGTTGTTTATTGAGATATGTGGCTCCACAAGGTAATATGATTGTGAAAAGTATAAATTTCTTCACTGTTTTAACAATTAGGTTACATTTGTTGTTCAGTTGAATTTTTTTACCCGCCAATATTATTTTGTTTTTGTTATTTTGTTACCAAGAATTTACAAATATATTTCTGAAAATAGCATCACTGTTAATCATCATAATCATCAACATCATCTTCATTATAATCATCATCATCATCAACATATCTATCATCATAACCATCAATGTAAATTTTCCATTTATAATATTTTCAGAACATAAATTCAAATTTTGAAGGGATTTCTTCATCCTGAAAGCCTCAATTGCTTCATTAAAATTTATAATTGCATTTCACCTGCTGAACATTGTGGTTAGTTAATTTATTAAAAAAATCTTTTTTTTTTGTATGAATAAGTGATGTGGATATTACATGATAATCTGTATCGTTATTATCCAAGGATTTATCTTTTCCTGTAAAAAAAAGTATCACATAGTAATATCTGGTTTAAGTGATGAAGGCCAACCTTCACTTACTTATCAGCAGCAGACACACCAGTGAACGATATATAAACAATGTATATTAATTAGATACATCAAGAAAGAGAGTTTTTTTTCCTTAAATTCTCACTTGTTTTACATTGGTTCAAAGTTTTCATGAACAAACATGTGTGGGTGTGTACACACACACACACACACACACACAAACATGCATATCTACATACATACATATATATATATATATATCAAAGGCACACACAGAGACAGATATGGGAGTATATGTGTCTGAATGTGTATTCATGTGTGTGTTAGACATTTGTAAACACTTTAAAATACAAATTGATGTTGCTGTACTATCAATGTAAAGCAAATAGAAATATGCAAAGAAAAATATGAGGAATGAAGAGAAGGTGAAAATAAGAAAGAAAACAAATCTCTGATGAAGACTTCAGTCAGACCCACTGTTATACTGAATGAAGTTCCATTCAGATATGGTTCACAACTTTATACATGTACAGGTATATATATATATATATATATATATATATATATATATATATATATATATATATATATATATATATATATATATATATATATATATATATAGGTAGATAGATACAGATAGATATACAAGAATATACATATCTATATCTATACACATATATATATGAATGTATATACATGTATATGTATGGCTTTATATATGTGTGTGTGTAAATATATATATATATATATATATAGGCATATGCATATATAGACACTATATATTCATGTATACATATATACATGCATATATGTGTGTATATATATATATATATATATATATATATATATCTACATGTATATATCTTAAACATATACATTCCACCCCACATGTACATGCATACATATGTACAGTAGTGTAGGTCATGGTAAGGTACAGAATCAGAGTATATTCCCAATAAAACGCAGCATAAACACTTGGCTCACTACAAGCTCATGCAGGAACTTTGAAAACAATTTCAAGAGCCCTGCTGCAAGAACTCCAAGTATCTCCATGGCAAAACCAGTCAGTATTTCGAAGCTTAACATAAAACATGGTTATGAAGACAAAGAATGACTATGACACAAATTTAATATTTGTTACAATTGTTTCACTGCCACACTGCTTCTTATGACATGTAAATGGTAGCTTGTGAAAATGAACACAATATGTGTGGCTTAATATATTGGAGTGGCACTTCACCAGGCTAACATTAAGCCATGCTTCTTTGCATTGCGTGGATATTTCCAACCACACA
>NC_068993.1:64871817-64885319 GCF_001194135.2 Octopus bimaculoides | reverse complement strand
TGTGTATACACATGCACACATGCACAAACATATGTATGCATAAATATGTATTTATAGATATTGATACATATGTATTACGAATAATATCTAAATATGAGTATATATTTTTTTTACTGACATATTTGTTATCTATATTTTTATGTACAAGTACACACAACCATAGTAACACCATATATATGCATGTGTGTGTGTATATATATACATAGGAACATATGGATAAGTGTGTATATATATATATGTATGTGTACATATATGCATATATATTTGTATGAATGTATACACTCACACACGTGTGTGTGTATGTAAGTTTGCTTGTATAAGTGTAGTTTGGGTGTGATTGTTTAAGAAATTAGTCTTGGAACCATAAGGTTCTGGGTTCAATCTCTTTGCCTTGCATCATTTTTATAGTTTCGGTATCTATGTCACTTAATTTGGTAGACAGAAGCTGAAAGAAGCCCAGTTATATGTTTGTGTGTGTCTGTACCTTATCTTGACATCCTGGATGGTTGTATATGAGCATGACCATCATACAAGCAAATTATTCATTTCCAGTCTTCTTTGATAGGCAAGTCTAGCCATGGGGAAATATTAACTTGCTTAGAAATAGGTGAAGGTTGGCAAGAGAAACAGTATCTAACCATAGAAAAATCTGCCTCAACAAATTTCGTCTGACCCATGCAACCACGGGAAATTGGAGGTTAAAACAATAATTGTAATGATTGTGATATATGTGTAATATATATATATATACATATATGTGTGTGTGTGTGTGTAGAAACATACACAGACAGACATTCACACACAGATGTTTATGCATCATTTTCATATAGATTTTTGCATTTATACATGTGTGTATTTTAAATATTATGCAACATATATACTTATTAATTATGATACATGTATTATGTATGAAATGCATGTAATTCGATGTTCATACATAATAAATGTACACAATGAATATTTATATACAACTAAGCACAATTGTTTTTGATTTTATACATCTTACGTATATTCATTTTTTGTCTCCATCTATCTGTGTATTCATTTCTTGATGTCCGTCTCTCTTTGTCTCCCCCTCTCTCTTTTCCTTTGTTTCTTCAAGAATAATAAGAGAAAGATTTTATGCAATGGCAAACGACAGTTGGAATCTGTCAACTTACATTTCTCAAATCACCACAAACCACTTTTATGGCTGATTTAATTTGTCTAGACATTATATTTTAGGATTATTTAGGATGATTTTCCCATATATCAAAAGGAAAAAGATTAAAATCCCAATTCCCCATCATGTCATCAGAGTTCTTGGAATAATTTAACCAAATACTAGCACTTTATTAGAAAGCGATAATTATGACGATAAGTCTGTTTGATGACGATGATGATTGTGATGATGATGAAAACTAATTAATGATTTTGAAATTTTGTTTCTGATAACAAATTTACAAAAGAAGTTGATTCCTTCCTTCTATCCTTACACCATGAGATGATGATTGAGTCCTAATGACTTCCTTGACTTGTGCTAGATGTTTACCATGAAATTCTCATGGAACTATACAAAGATGGCATTTCTGTTACAATCTTTTGAATATTTCTTATTTCTTTACCAGAAGAATATCAAAAACTGGGACAAACATTGCAAGACATGTTCCCTGATTCAGCACAAGCTTTGCTGAATTACCATCTTCTTAAAATCAATAATAATTATTTATAACCTTGACACAAAGCCAGCACTTTTGAAGGGAGGGTCTAGACAATTCCATTGATTGTAATACTTGACTGGTACTTTATTTTGTTGATTGTTGGAAGATAGAAAGCAAAGTTGACCTTTGTCAGGATTTGAATCTAGAATGCAAAGAGCTTGAAATAATACTGCAAGGGATTTCATCCAGCTTTCTAACAGTTTTCTCCAGGAATTGCATAAATTGTTTCTTATTCAGGTGCAAAACCAGCAAGGAGAGGCATTAATTAATTTCACTGACCTCTACTTCATTATTTTATTGACTCTAGCATGATGAAAGGCAAAGTTTACCTGAGTTGGATTTGAACTCAGAATGCAAAGAGCCAGAATTAGGTATTTAATCCAGCACTCTACTGATTCTGTTAATTCACTGAGTTAACAACAACAGCAGCAGCAGCAACAATAAGGAACATAAAAGGGGAACAGAGTGTCTGGTTGAGCTGTTACAAAATGTTTTCCCCATTGGCATGACTAGAATCATCAGGAAAGTATTAGTTGAAGAGAACAAATAGCATGGCACTGAAGGCAGCTGGTAGCAAGTCTACTACTCATGCAAGGTTCTAGGATTCCAACAACACCTGAGTTAAAAAAAAAAAAAAAATAATAATAATAACTCTTCTTAATGTTTGCTCAAGGCCAGCAATTTTAGCAGGGGACAGGATTAATCAATTACTTTGGCCTCAGTACTTGACTTGGGCTTTTGTTTATATACCCTAAAAGGATAAAAGCCAAAGTTGACCTTGGTGAGATTTGAACTAAGAACATAAAAATCAAGAAGAAAAACTGGTGAACACTTTGTCTAAGCACACTAACAATTCTGCCAGCTCACCATTTCAACCATAATAGTAGTAATAGTAATAATACTACTACTTGTACTGCTACTACTACTAATAATAATCATAATCGTGGCTTCAAATTTTGGCACAGGGTCAGCAGTTTTTGAGAGTGGAGAGGAAGCTGACTACATCAATACCTGTACTTGAATGGTAGTTATATTTTTGACTTTGACGGATGAAATGCAAAGTCAACTTTGGTCAAATTTAAACTCAGAATGTGAAAACGGATGAAACGACATTAAACAATGTGTCCAACATGTTTATCGTTCTGGTAGCGTGCCACCTTAATAATAATAATAATAATCCTTTCTACTAAAGGCACAAGACCAGAAATTTGGGGGAAGGGGATTAGTTGATTACATTGACCCCTCTTGTACTTATTTTATCAACTCTGAAAGGATGAAAGGCAATCCTGGCAGAGTTTGAGCTCAGACTGTAAAAACAGATGATTTATGCCACAAAGCATTTCGCCTGCCATGCTTATTATGCTTCTGCCTGCTCACCCACTTTAATAATAATAATAATAATAATAATAATTGTGCCAGCTCACCTACCACAATAATAATAATAGAAAAAAAGAAACATCTGTAACTTTAGAAACACCCTACAATCTAGATGTATTGCTAAAGTTGGCATTACTTGGAACTGCACACATATTGTGTAAAGTACTGTCTGTCTGAGGTCCTTGTTGTGACTTGACAGACAGTACAAACCTCCGGTAAACACAATATCTTCAATCAACAACTTCATGATATTGTTTACTGTATGACATCTATAATGATAATAATAACAATAACAGCAGTAATATTTGGAATAGCTCAGTGAGAAATGTAAGAATTCTTCTTTGCTTTCTCAGAGAAATTTTCTTTCTTTTTATCTGGCAAATAATAAATAGACTTCTATTCATTTCTTTGGGTTGCACTGTTTTCTAACAATATTAAAATCGTTCCCAATGACATTAGGGCTCTTTCGTGAGCCAACTGTTGTTCATACAGTTATAGTTTCTGCAAGAATACATACATGCATGTATTCTCTCACCATCACACACACACACACTCTCTCTCTCTTTCCATTTCTCTCTTTCATTCTTTAGTTTTATGTTGCTTTCTGACGTTAGACTGATTCCAAATATAAAGTCAGTTTCTTGACTAATGATACTTCATCTAACTTCTTAAGCTTTGTAACTTAATACAATATATTTGAGTACTTTCATAGGAAAATACCTTGTTTACATAAATTAGGATGTTAAACACGCGTTGTCTTCTACTACTACTATGATACATTATACATATGTATACCTCATTTTTGAAATACTTAGACTCTTCCTAGGCTGGCTTCTAACAGAGAAACACTGGTTAGTCTTGCATGTATGTGTGGGATTAGACATGTACATCTGTTTATATGTGTATGTAAGTACAATGTAGATAAATGCGTGTAAAGTTATTTATGATTATACAAACATATACATATCAATATAAATGCTAGTTAGTGTAAAGCTGACAGATATTAAGGATGAAATGCTTCACTTTTATGCTATCTGTCTATAATATTTCTATTCTGTAAAATAATATTATATATTTTGAGTTTATAACTACAACAGGTTAGGCTTTGATGTAGTATTATCCTTATTTTAACCATCATCGTTGTCATCACTGCTGTTGACATCACTGGCATCATCATCACCACTGTTGTTGTCACCATCGATGTCATCATCGTTGTATCATCATCATCATCACCATCATAACAAGAACTTTATCATCATTAACTTTGTAGAGCTGGTTTATCATCAAGAAGATAAAGCAATTCTGTTTGTTGTTCTTGTTACTGTCAGACATAAAATTACATTGATCTATTTTAAAAAGGAGAGACCTGGACTCTTTAAACATGGCTGAACAGATTAATGAATCAAAAAATCAAAAATAAAAGTAACATAAAAGGAGAAAGAAAAAAGAGCAACAATATAGGAATATATTGATTTGTTCTCATTGCATGATAAAATGAAAAGGAAAATGAAATATTGATGATAGTAATAATAATGATAATATTAATAATGATGATAATTATCATTATTATAATTATTATTATAAAATATTGATTTTAGTAATAATAAAATACTAATATTATTATTATGATAAAAATATAGATAATGACAACAACAACAACAATAATAATAATAATGATCATAATAATGTTAGTAAAATTTTTCCCTCCTCCTCTTATTGAATATGGACCATATATTTTTCAGAAATATATATAAAAAATAAAAAATGAAAAAGATGTAAATATGTTTTTGTGTCCTCATCCTTATAATTATCATTATTATTATTATAATCATCCTTATCATCATTATTATTATAATAATTATATACATATATATATATATATATATATAAGAATCAAATCCTCGTAGTTTGATAAAGTTGTTGAGGGCAACTTGAATGCCTGGCTTGTTGGTTATTTCAGAAAGTTTCTAAAAGAGACTTCATGGACACGCTAGTGGAGGCATGGTCATAGATATCCATTCTGCTGCCCATGGACTCTGTGCCCTTGTTTCCTTTGCCTGACCACTGGTGATGACCATATTTCCTAAATAAATAACGGCCCAGGAGGAAGCAGCCCACAAGAATAATGAGAATAAGCAGGGCGATGCACAACCAAATGTGGTTTGGATGTTTAAATCTGGAGGCTGTGTTTGGAAAAAAAAAAGAGAATGAAAGAAACATCATTGAGAAATTTCAACAGTAATAAAAATTATAACAGTAACCATAGAAACAATAACAAAAAAAACACAACTAACAATATTAATAACAAAAGTAATGTCATTTATAATAATAATAATAATAATAATAGTGGGACAGAAATAATTATTGTTTCTAAACTAGACAGAAATTCCCAAATTTCTGAGGAGAGGACACTCAATGATATCATTTTCTGTGCTTGGTTTTTTCTTTCTTTATTTTATTGAAGATGGAAAAACTCAGAATGTTAAGAACTGAAGCAAATACGACAATGGTTTTTAAATGAAATGTTTCTGCCACAAGCTACAGACCAGTTGTTTTCTGGTGCAGGGTTTAGTCTATTGAATCAACCCCAGAATCTCACTGGTACTTTATTTCATTGAATCTGTGGGGATGGGGGGTAAAGTTTGAGTTTGAGAGGATTTGAACTCAGATCATAAAGGGCCAAAACTGAATCACAAGATATTTTGCTCATTTTACCAATGATTCTGCCAAGTCGAACAATAAAAATAGCAACAACAATCCTTTCTACTATAGGCATAAAACCTGAAATTTGTGGGGAGGGGTTAAGTCAATTACATCGACCCAGTGCTCAACTGGTACTTATTTCATTGACCTCGAAAGGATGAAAATCAAAGTTGACCCTGGTAGAATTTGAACTCTGAACATAAAGCTGGATGAAATACTGCTAAGCATTTTGTTCAGCATAAGTTCTGCCAACTTGCCACCACCGTCACAAAGATGTCTAACATGAAAATTGAAGTTGGTAACAAGAATTTGAAAGAGAAATGGAGGAAACAAGAGAATACAACAATCATGAATAAGAATGTAAAAGAGATTATCAAGAAAATACCAAACAGGAAAGCCCTCGACCAGATGGCGTCCAGGGTTTCTGGTTCCCTAATCTCCCAAGTATACACCATTATATATGACTATCTTTTATTTTTCTGCATAGAAAATGGAACAGCAACATGGATGACAAAAGCAAGGGCAGTGTTGATACAGAAGGACAAAGAAAAGAGAGAGTAAGTCAGCAATTTTAGACCCATTAATTGCTTAATTATTTACTCTGGAAATGATTAATTTGTCTCATAGCAGATAATATTTTGGAAACAGAGAATCTATTGCCAGAGGAGTAAAATGGATGAAAAATGTAATCAAGGGAAACTGCTAAACTCCTGTTATGTATCCTCGTGTGGATCTGCCTTCCTGCTGCTGGATTGGAATACATCATTTTTCTTACTTTTCTCATTATGCATTTATTAACAATGACATTTTTGGAGGTTCTCTGTCCCTTTGCAATTGGAGGTTTCATGAATCTGAGGCATGTGATGTCACGTATTTCTAAATATTCTTCCTTGAGTGAGATTTCTTTACTGCTGATCACAGAAGTAGATGCAGTTTCTTTTCTGGTTTCGTTCTTGTTTTTGTTGTTAAGCGTTTTTCTTCAGTATCAGCAATTTGGTTCAAAGCAGACATCAAACTCTCTTTTCTTTAATGTCGTCTGTGGATACCACCATAGCTACAACTATAGTGTTACTCTTGAAGTCGATGCCTGGCACATTCATTTCTCTCTCTCTCTCTTTGTCTCTGTCTTTTCTCTCAGTTAAATTCCCTTTCACTTTCTGCATGTTATATTCATCCCTGGTGATTATTATGATTTCTTAACAGTTTACCATATGTTATAATAATAATGATAATAACGAGCTGGACCCGTGAAAAATTCACGGAAACATTAAAAATGTAAGCATCTGTAAACAGTGTACAGGTGCCATGAGAAATGTTTGTATATTATGACCGTCTGTCTTTACGTTCTGAGTTCAAATTCTGCCGAAGTCGACTTTGCCTTTCGTCCTTTGGAGAACGATAAATTAAGTACCAGTTGTGTACTGGCGTTGACCTAATCAACTGACCCCTTCCCCACAAAAATTTCAGGCCTAGAAAAATATATTGTGACAGTTACAAAATATAGAAAGAAGTGTAAAACCGATAACCGAATTACTATTTAACCTTAGAATACATCGGACATATTCTAAGAACCTCCTTGGTTTAGTGGAATGGAACGTTCTTCTGGTATTCTTTTATTCTTTTACTCGTTTCAGTCATTGTTATTCTTTTACTTGTTTTGACGGTGGCCATGCTGGAGCAGCCCCCTTTAGTCGAAGAAATTGACCCCTGGACTTATTCCCTGTAAGCCTGCTGCTTATTCTATCAATGTGGAAGAAGAAGAAAAAATAAACAACTATGATGATTTGAAGTGGGAAATAAGAAGGTTGTGGTCAATGAAGAGGGAGGATGCGATACCAATAGTAATTGGTGCACTTGGAAGTATCAACACTCAACTGCCAACATGGCTGAGAAAGATCGGTGCAAGTGTGAAGGTAGAACATCTACAAAAATCAGCATTGCTTTGAACTGCAAGAATTCTTCTCAGGATTGTTGAAGCATGACAAGTAAAACAAATGTCACCTTAGACTGCTGGCTGTGGACAGCTGACCCCCTTTCCATCATAGCAAGCAATATAATCTGTGAGATTTAATATAATAAAGGCCTGAAATTTACATCGCCCCCCCCTCCCCAATGTTTCACTGGTACATAATTTATCGACCTCGAAAGAATGAAAGGTGAAGTTGACCCCGATGGAACTTGAACTCAGAATATTGCGATGGGTGAAATACAGCTAAGCATTTCGACCAGCGTGCTACTGATTCTGCCAGCTCACTGTCTTTACTGCTACTACTAAGAAGAAATAGGGACTAACATAACAAAAATAAACGATTATGACAAGGATAACAATAACAACATCGTTAGCAACTGTAACTTAACAATCAGCATTGTATCAATATAAAAGGTAAGAACAACCACAACAATGAAAACAAAAAAAACAGAATAGGAAATATCTGAAAGCATTGTTTTAACTATATATATATATATATATATATTCAATTTAAAAGTGAGAGTTGCTGTCTGCTCCAGGTCATCTGTGAGTGGGCAGATCAATTATGGGAGTTGTCTCAACCTTAACTAATCCCTTCTTTAGATAATGCAAAGATAGCTTAGAATGTGTCTTTCTATTTCTTCAAAGGTTAGAAGACTAATGAAAAAATAGGTTGCTATTTCTAGCCAGCCACGTAGCAACACAGAAACCCGTTGTCTGCTTAGATTTGTTCCTCATTATGCATCTTTGACAGAAGTGGGAGCTCTGTCTAATTAGCTTATATGCAAGAGTTTTGCTGACGATTAATAATTACTAAGCTGAGCACAGAAACTCACCATATACAAAAGAATATACTCATTTTTCAATTTATCCCAATATATTTTCTGTAGAATTCAGAGCCAGTACTGTAAGTTATGACGTTTTGCATACAAATATGTCTTCTATGTAATTAACGCATTGGAAGATGCATTCATATACGGGTCCCTACATTAGCGGGAGCAAACGTTGCACGCAGGGATATTAAACAACTCCCTCAACCCGGGAAACATCTTAAATTCGAGGACTGAAGTCTTCGGACCCTCTTACACCACCGACTATTTCTATAGAAATCTTTGGATCTGCAATTTGACTGGGTGTATTCCGGATAGTTGTCTAAAAGAGACAATCCTTTGCGCTTCACCTTTCTCATTTGTGTGTTCAAAAACTAGCCACGAGGGATTTTCTCCTTCCATTTTGAAGAGAAGTTATTGGCCACCGTCCATTAGTATCTGACGTGGTATTTGTAAGGCCAAGCATTTTGTGGACGCGAAACCCTGCGTAACACTATGAACCGGCAATAACTACATAACTCTCTCTGTATCTATATAGTAAGAGGAGAGATATAATATCCAGGCAGATACCAAATTTCGTTACATTAAATACCAAGGTTGGTGCGGCTTTTGGTAAACTTCCTTTAACTCCCATTCTATGCTGCAGTTTATATCTTAGTTACTTAGAGTGTAAAGTACAATATTATGTATGTATGTATGTATGTATATGTGTGTGTACGCATATATATGTACAAGAATGTATGTATTTATATTCATAAAGTTATAAAAGTATCTTACACTGCAATTGTGTATGGTAAGATGCTAAAAAGCCCGTATGTTCTGCAGTAGAATTAGTATGGAAAACGACTAACATATCTCGGCTAGACGTTACAAATTTTGGTTGATCATCTCCGCACCATTTTCCTAGTAGAACGTCGTATTCTGTAGGCCCTGGAAATAGAAAGACGGATATAATATAAATATGATGGCCTCACATATGCAATATAGTGAGTTGATAAACTTACATAATCTTTACAATTAATAAACAGAATCGCCCTCATAAATATTCGAAATCAAGAAACAACAGTTAAAAGAATTACCTCCAGCAGTGTTAACTACATAAAGTTTTTGGTAAACAGACATGATGCAAAATCAATAAGTGAATCAATGATAGGGTTGGTTCAACTTATTCAGTTTCTTTCGCAAAGAAGGATGCTATACTTAGCTGGAAATACTCAGGAAGTGGCCTATATATATATATATATATATATATATATATATATATATATATATATATATATATATATATATATATATATATACACGTACGTACATACATGCATATGCATGCACACACATGTTTACATATAACACATAAAAGAGAGAAGATAAAATATACGAGAATTTATTATTAATCACGACAATTGTTTCGACACATCTAGTATCGATTCCTCTTGGGTGGGACACTCAACAACTGGTTAGGAGTATCCGGTGGTACAGATGTATCTAATCGGGTGAAAAATAAATAAATACAACTCGTTAAAATGACTGTTGCACAACGTAACTTTCTCGTGTATTCCACCTTCTGTCTTTCATTTGTTATATATCTAGCGATCACTCAAAGAGTGACCGTGCTTTACCAGTAAAGCTACATGGTGTAAACAATTCGTTTTATATATATATATATATATATATACACACACACACACACAATTGCAGCGTTGAAGGTGTTTATAAGCCATTTAAAATAACACACAAAAACCGTTAGATTCACTTCAACATTTAAATCTAATTTGTGTCAAAATATTTTCGTCGCGTTGAGACCGCGACCTGTTCCCTGACAAAATTCTGTGCAACACAGAATTTTGTCAAAGAGCAAAGACGAAGACAAAATAAACAAGCAAAATTTGTAAAGCGTTGGATTGTTCACCCACTAACAGGGAATGTGAGCTGGGTTTAGACAGATTAGTTTTATCCTGCCGATTCGCGTCGGGGTTCGGTGCGCTCACGCGTTGTTCGTCGCTGCCGCCGACGCTTCTGCCCGAGCCTAGGCGGGCGCCGGCAACGTCAACTCGGCTACGGCTATCCCGTCCAGTACGAGAAGAACTGCGGGATAAGAGCAACAGTTTGCGCGCTCGCTCGATAGAGCGGTGGTGCCAGGTTGCCTCTGAGCGATAACGGCTGAACGCCTCTAAGCCGAACCGTACGTCCGTACGTACGAACGAAAGAATGAACGAAGGAATGAACGAACGTACGTAAGAAAGATCTTACGAACGAATGAACTCACGTACGTACGTAAATACGAACGAACGAGCAAAAGACCGACCGAACGGACGAAGGTACAAACTAACGAACGAACGTACGTATGTACAAACGAATGAACGAACGAACGTACGTACGTACGTACGAACGAACGAACGAACGTACATACGAAAGAACGAACGAACGAACGATCGAACGTACGTACGTAAGAACGAATGAATGAACGAATGAACGTACGTACGAACGAACGAAGGAAAGAAAGAACGAACGAACGAACGTAACTTACATCCGTAAGTACCAACGAATGAACAAACGTACGTATGTACGTACGTACGGACGAACGAATGAACAAACGAACTAAAGAAAGAACGAATGAACAAACGAACTAAAGAAAGAACGAACGAACGTACGTACGAACGAAGGAACGTACGTACGTACGAGCAACCAAACGAATGTACGTACGTACGTACGTACGAACGAACGGATGAATGAAGAACGAATGTACGTACGTAACCAAGAACGAACGTACGTACGAACGAATAATCGAATGAACGAAAGAACGAACGAACGAACGTATAAACGTAGGCACGAAATATCGAACGAACGTACGTACGTACGAACGAAGGAAGGAAGGAAAGAACGAACGAATGAACGTTTGTACGTACGTACGTCCGGACGATGGAACGAACGAACGAACGTAGGTACGTCCGTACGAACGAACGAACGAACGGACGGAAGAACGAACGGTCGAACGAATGAACGAACGAACAAACGTACATACGAACGAACGTAAGCACGTACATACGTACGTAAGTACGAATGAACGAACGTACCTACGTACGTACGTAAGAATGACCGAATGAACGAACGGACGAACGTAGGTACGTACATACGAAAGAACGAACGTACGAACTACGAAGCGAGCGAACGAACGAAAACTCAAACGAACGAACGAACAAACGTACGTATGTACGTACGGACGGACGAACGAATGAATGAACGAACTAACTAAAGAACGAACGAACGAACGACCTTTCCTACGAACGAACGAAGGAATGTACGTACGTACGTGCGAAGAAACGAACGAACTTACGTACGAAGAAACGAACGAACGAACGAACCGATGAAGGAACGAAAGAATGAACGTACTAATGTACGTAAGAACGTACGTAACTAAGAACGAATGAACGAACATACGTAATAACGAACGTTCGTAATAACAAACGTACGTACGAACGAACTATCGAACGAATGAACTGACGTACGTACGTACCTAGGAACAAACGAACGAACGAACATAAGAACGAAGGAACGGACGAAGGTACAAATTAAAGAACGAACGTAGGTACGTACGAACAAAGCAACGAAAGAACGAACGTACGTACGTGCGAATGAACGTACGTACATACGAATGAACTATCGAACGAAACACGAACAAATGAACGAATGAACGAACGAAAGAACGAACGAAGGAAGGGACGAACAAAATAACGAACGAAAGAACGAAGGAATGAACGAACGAATGTACGACGTACGTACCAAAGAAAGAACGAACGAACATACGTAAGAAAGACTTACGAAAGAACGAACTCACGTTAGTACTTACGTACGTATGAATAAACGAAGGAACGAACAAACGAAGGTACAAACGAACGAACGAACAAAAGAACGATCGAATGAATGAACGAACGTACGTACGAACGAACGAACGTACGTAGGAACAAAAGAACGAACGTACGTAAGTACGAATGAACGAACGAACGTACGCACGTAAGAACGGACGAACGAATGAACAAACGAACGAACGAACGTACGTACGTACGTAAGAACGAATGAACGAACGAACGAACGAACGTACATACGTAATTACGAACGTACGAAGAAACGTACGTATGTACGTACGTACGGACGAACGAATGAACGAAAGAACGAACGGACGACCGTACCTACGCCCGAATGAAGGAACGAAAGAACGAACGTACGTACGTACGTGCAAATAAACGAACCAACGAACGAACGAACAAACGAACTAACGACCGAACGAACGAACGTAAGGGCGAACGAACGAACGTACGTACGTACGTATAAACTTAGGCACGAAATATCGAACGAACGTACGTACGTACGAAAGAACGTACGAAGGAAGGAACGAATGAACGTTTGTACGTACGTACGTCCGGACGATGGAACGAACGTAGGTACGCACGAAGGAAACTAACTAACGAACGAAACTAACGAACGGATGAAAGAACAAAAGAAGGAACAAACGAACGAAGGAAACAAACAAACGAACGTACATACGAATGACCGAACGAAAGACCGAACGTACGTACGTACGAATGAACTATCGAACGAAACAAACAAACGAACAAATGAACGACGAAACAAACAAACGAACAAATGAACGAACGAAAGAACGAACAAAGGAACGAACGAACAAAAGAACAAACGAACAAAAGGAAGAACGGACGAATGAACGTACGTACGTACGTACCAAAGAATGAACGAACGAACGAACGAACAAAAGACCGAACGAATGGACGAAAGTCCAAACGAACGAACGTACGTACGTTCGAATGAACGAACGAACGAACAAAATAACGATCGAACGAGCAAACGTACGTACGTACATACGTAATTACGAACGAACAAACGAACGAACGCACGTACGTACGTACGAAC
>NC_068993.1:64858729-64870715 GCF_001194135.2 Octopus bimaculoides | reverse complement strand
ATGTACGTACCTACGTACGAACGAACTAAAGAACAAACGAACGACCGTACCTACGTACGAACGAAGGAACGTACGTACGTACATACCTAGGAACAAACGAACGAACGAACATAAGAACGAGTGAACGAACGGACGAAGGTACAAACTAAAGAACGAACGTACGTACGTACGAATAAACGAACGAACGAACGAATGAATGAACAAACGAACTAACGACCGACCGAACGAACGAACGAACGTAAGGACGAACGAACGTGCGTACGTATAAACGTAGGTACGAAATATTGAACGAACGTACGTACGTACGTACGAACGAACGAAGGAACGAAAGAACGAATGAACATTTGTACGTTCGTACGTTCGGACGTTGGAACGAACGTAGATACGAACGAAGCTAACGAACGAACGAAACTAACGAACAATGAAAGAACAAAAGAAAGAACAAATGAACGAACGAAACAAACAAACGAACGAACGAACGTACATACGAACGACCGAAAGAAAGAACGAACGTACGTACGAATGAACTATCGAACGAAGCAAACAAACGAACAAATGAACGAACAAAAGAACGAACGAAGGAACGAACGAACAAAAGAAAGAACGGACGAAAGAACGAAGGAATGAACGAACGAATGTACGTATGTACGTACCAAAGAATGAACGAACAAACGAACAAAAGAGCGAACGAACGGACGAAGGTACAAACGAACGAACGAACGTACGTATGTACGAACGAAAGAACGAACGTACGTACGTTTGAATGAACGAACTTACGTAGGTTCGAATGAACGAACGTACGTAGGTTCGAATGAACGAACGTACGTAGGTTCGAATGAACGAACGTACGAACGAACGTACGTACGTAGGAACAAAAGAACCAGCGTACGTACGAATGAACGAACGAACGTACGTAAGAACGAACGAACGAATGAACAAACGAACGAGTGAAAGAACGAACGGTCGAACGAATGAACGTACGTACGTTCGTACGTAAGAATGAACGAACGAACGAACGAACGAATAAACGTACGTACGTACATACGTAATTACAAACGAACGAACGCACGTACGTACGACCGAACGTTCGAAAGAAAGAAAGAACAAACGTACGTACCTACGTACGTACGTAAGAATGACCGAATGAACGAACGGACGGACGAACGTAAGTACGTACGAACAAACTTACGTATGTACGTACGAACGAATGAACGAACGAACGAACCAACGAACGACCGTACCTACGAACGACCGTACCTACGAACGACCGTACCTACGTACGAACGAAGGAACGTACGTACGTACGTACCTAGGAACAAACGAACGAACGAACGGACGAAGATACAAACTAAAGAACGAACGTACGTACGTACGAACGAAGGAACGAAAGAACGAACTAACGACCGAACGAACGAACGTAAGGACGAACGAACGAACGTACGTACGTACGTATAAACGAAGGCACGAAATACCGAACGAACGTACGTACGTACGTACCAAAGAACGAACGAACGAACGAATGACCGAACGAACGGACGAAGGTACAAACGAACGTACGTATGTACGAACGAAAGAACGAACGAACGTACGTACGTTCGAATGAACGAACGAACGAAAGAACAAAATAACGATCGAACGAATGAACGAACGAACGTACGTACGAACGAACGCACGAATGAACGAACGTATGTACGTAGAAACAAAAGAACCAACGTACGTACGTACGAATGAACGAACGAACGAACGTACGTACGTAAGAACGAACGAATGAACAAACGAACGAAAGAACGAACAAACGAAAGGACGTACGTACGTAAGAACGAACGAACGAATGAACAAACGAACGAAAGAACGAACAAACGAAAGAACAAACGAACGAACGAACGAAGAAAAGACCGAACGAGCGGACAAATGTACAAACTAACGAACGAAAGAACGAACGAACGAACGAATGAACGAACAAAAGAACGAGGGAATGAACGAACGAACGTACGTACGTAAGAACAAACGAACGAACGCATGAACGAGCTTGTCATCTAGAGCCGTGAGTGTCCCGAGTGGTCCGACCCGCAATTTGGTGGGTCAGACAGCGTCGCCGTATCGACCGTGTCTGTCACGCGGCTCGGGACGCCACTTTGACGACGGACTTTCGCGCCGCCGCATCGCCGGCTGGGACCGCCGCCGAAGTGTCGGCCAGCTGTTTCCTCGCTCCCGATCGCACGCCTGCTTCTTTCTCACTGCTAAGACTCACTCGATCAACTTATTCGTTGACCGCCTCGGCCTGTTGCGTGAGCGTGCGTAACACACGGACACACACACTCCCGGTCGGTATCGCCGCCGAGACGACAGCCTATTGATTGCAGCGAGGGATCAGCGGCTGTGCGATCGAAAGTCCGTCGTCTAGGCGGCGTCCCGAGTTGCGTGACAGATGCGGACGATACCGAGACGGTGTCCGACCCACCAAATTGCGGCTTACGCAGTCTGCCACGCAGCGGCGGGACACGCCAACAGTCGCCGGGTGGTAGCTGCCGCGTACATGCAGCGTTGTTCAGAGCGAGCGAATCTAGAACGACGGTTCGGCGGCAGCGGCCACCGGCGATCCGTTGCTGCAATCGATAGGCTGTCGTCTCGGCGGCGATGCCGACCGCGAGTGTGTGTGTCCGTGTGTTACACTCGCACCAGGCCGAGGTGGTCGACGAATAATAATTTGGACGAGTGAATTTTAGCAGTGAGAAGGAAGCAAGCGAGCGATCGGGAGCGAAGAAAGAGCCGGCCGACAATTCAGCGGCGGCTGCAGCCGTCGATGCGGAGGTGCGACCGAAAGTCCGTCGTCTAGGGGTCGTCCGGAGCCGCGTGACCGACGCGGTCGATACCGCGACGCTGTCCGACCCACAATATTGCGGGTCGGACCACCCAGGACACTCACGGCTCTAGATACTATGACACCTCAAGGAGGTTCGGAATATATTAAGGAGCAAGAGACAGCAGTTCAATGGTTTCGTGGTCGGCCACGCCTGGGCGTGACACACCGACGGTCACCCGGGAGTCACCGGGTGGTCGCCGCCGCATTCACGCAGCGTATTTCAGAGTGAGCGAATCCAAGTCAACACTTCGGTGGTGATTGAAAGGCCGTCGTCTCGGCGGCGATACCGATCGCGAGTGTGTGTGTTCGTGTATTTGGCACGCTTATGCACGTTCACGCAAGCGGCCGAGGCGGTTGATGGATAATAAGGTGGTCGAGAGACGGCATTTCGATGCTTACGCAATCTGCCATGCAGCGGCAGGACACGCCTACCATCGCCGGGCAGTTGCTGCCGCGTACACTCAGCGTCGTTCGGAGAAGGCGAATCCAGAACGATGGTACGGCGGCGGCGTCGGCCGCCGGCGATCTGTAGCTGCAATCGGTAGGCTGTCGTCTCGGCGGCGATATCGACCGCGAGTGTGTGTGTGTCCTTGTGTTACGTACGCTCACGCACCAGGCCGAGGCGGTCGACGATCCTCGTTCCGGATCGCTCGCTTCCTTCCTTCTCACAATTAAGACTCACTCGACCAACTTATTATTCGTCGACCGCCTCGACCTGGTGCGTGAGCGTGCGTGTAACATCAGTCATTATATTTCCTATCGTAGTCAAATGTATCAATATTTTACGACCACACCTTTGTAGACAGAGACACCTTTCTCAGTTTCCGACGATCCCGGTCTTCAAGTTAAATAGTTAATAGCGAAGCTGGCAGAAAAACTAAATATCTAAAGGATAAAGGGAATAAAAGCTTTGGTCAACATAAAACATTATATGTACACAGCATATTATGGGAGACAGGTATAGCAACAAAGCAATAATGTCTATTAATTTGTGGTAGTTTATAGCGAAAGACGGAAAAAGGCCAATACTTACCGTCGTAGACGGACACAGAATCCGTTTCACAACCAGAAGACAAGTAAATATCTGAAAATGCTACTTCTAATACCACGTTTTCGTCTGCATTTTTTGATCGTATGGACCAAGATCGGGACATCGAGCTGGCAGAAATGTCAAAAAAGGAAAATGAAACGTTTATTGATGAGTGTAAATATAAATGAATATAAATTGACATACTCCCTAGAAAAAAAAAATGTTTTGATATATGCATACGTACACGCATACAAACATACATTCACACACAAATGTACAGGGTGCGATGAGTAAATTGTCATTTTATAATTTTTATTTCGCGCATACGCATTGTTGTTTTTGATTTAGTCGTCTACACAGTATAGTAGGATCAGTTGGGCACCGTCTATAAGGAAAACAGTACCATGACGCAATACACTGCCAGAAATTTGGAAACGACATGCTGTACCGCTTGGAATTCGCGCCGGAAGCTCCAATACGAACGTTTCAGAGTTTGTGGGTGTCAACCCGAGGACAGTGCAGAAGATTCAGAAAGAGTTGGACGAGTTTAATGGTGATTGCGAAGGTAGGGGGGCAGCTCGGAAAACTCACTCTGATTGTTCTGATAAGAAAAGATCTCCTGAATTTGTTGGTGAGATCCAGATCACGATTGACAACGATCCCTCCAAGTCATCGCCAGGGACATGGGAGTGTCTGAGTTTCTTATCAGGCAGGCAGTGCATTAAGACATTCGCTATTCCTCATACAAGATGAGAAAGGGCCAATTTTTATCCCAAGCCATCAAGGACAAGAGGAAAGGCCACACTACGAAGCTTTTGAACAATCTCAAGCATCCCCTCCAACCGAATATGCTTTGGTTTTTCTCAGATGAGAAAAATTTCTGCAAGGATCAAATGGTGAACACAGAGAACAACTGTTGCCTTGCCGTGTCCCCAAAACATGTACCAAGAGTAATAAAAATCAAACATCTGTTCAACATCATAGGAGTGATCATTAGTGATGGTGACGTTATGCCCCCATTCACCTTCCCACACGGCCATAAACTTAACACGGAGGCCTACATCAAGTGCTTGGAGGAGGTAGTGCTGCCCTGGGTTAAGCGGGTGGATGCTGGAAGAACCTATGTCTGGCAACAGGACTCTGCACCATGCGACGCAAGCAGGAGAACCCAGTCATGGTTGTCAGACAATTTCTGCGACCACAACACCCCTAAAATCTGGTTACCTAACTCTCCAGATTGCAACTCCTTTGATAATTATGTGTGGGGCAAAGTTCGGTGAGAGACCAACAAAACTCCTTGTAACACCAAAGATGAACTGAAGGCAAGGATTACGGCAGCATTCACCAAATTAAACACGGAGACCGTCCAGAAGAGTTGCAGGAGATTTCGAAGTCGTCTGGAGGCTGTGGTTGAAGCCAATGGATATTTTATTGAATAAATTTACTCTTTAGTATTTCAAGATATTTTAATGTAATTTTGGTCATCCAGACGTTTTGAGACTTTTTCAAGCGAGATATTAATTAATTTCAAAGAAATATCAAACTATCTCCTTCAAAGTTAGATCTTCTGACTTCAGTACATATGTTGTAACACTCTAGCCACTTTGTGAAGGCTTCATGGAAGTCCTTCAGAGTGAAGATTTTCAGGATCCTTGTCACAGCCTCCTTCATCTCCTCCTTCAACTTTGGGAACAACCAAGAGTTACCACGGAGCAAGGTCTGGAGTGTAGGGAAGGAGAGGGATAGTTTTGACGCCTGTTTCTGTCGAGTAGTTGATTGCCAGGATGGAACAATAGACTGATGTATTCGTTTACCAGGATGGAACTGGGGCAGTTGCTCTGAACTTTTGCGATGAAATCTCTTCCTGAACTTCCTCGACATCTCCACAGAATACTCTTTGCTGTCAGTCTCGCCAGAAGGAACCGAGTGGATGATGTCCTGTCTGTTGAAAAAGGGGATCAGCATGAGTTTCCCGGTGGACTTGCTTTTCCTGGCCTTTTGTGCCAGCGAAAAACAGGGGCTCGGTTCATACAAGTTAATCCCAAAGCATCCTGGAACGTTTTATAAGTTTCTGTAGCGTGTAGCGTTTTTGCTCAGCTTAATTCGAAACTCTTTTGCATAGCATGCTTCCAAATTGTCTTCACGTCTCGACTGCATTCTGCAAACTAGTCAGAAACTGTGAGAAACAGTGTTTAGCAGAATGTGTTCAAGGTACTGTTTCAAACGTCTCCTTCAATCTAGAATAACAACAGTTGGCAAGTTAGCTTATTAAAATGTATAGTAAGGATATACTAAAATTATAATAATTTCGAACAGTTGTAACTTTCATTCTCCTAAAATCGTCTCAAAACTTCTGCAATGTACATTGTATACACACCCACACTCACATAGAGGGAGAGAGAGGGGGTGAGAGGGAGGGAAAGAGTGAGTAAGGGAGAGAGAATGTGAGGCATTGATAGAGTTCTAAAAAGACCAGATATTTATCAGATCGATTCCATAAATGTAAACTTTGTGTAGATACAATGTTTAATTTTCAAAGCTAAAATTGTATGTTTAATAAAGAATATATTGCTTGCATTTCAAATTATCCAAAACGCTTTACAGCACATTATGGATTGTCAGAGTATGTTCTTTAAATTAGACAATTGCACAAATACAATTTTATCTAGTTCTACTCTGTGTTAGTGATTTCTATTAACTTTGTCCCCTTTGTGCATCGTTCGTCGTATTATTTAATGACTTAGAGAAAGAAGCGTAGGACCTAAGATCCTTCACAAAGCCCCAGAGTCTGGTGGAAAGGAAGTGGGAAAGTTAGTCTTACACTGGTGACATCTCTCGAGGACTGTCTTTAAAATGAAAGAATAATTTAAATATAGTTCTAAATGAATGTTTAGTAAACGTCCTTCAGAGAATGTTATTTATCACGGTAACGAACGGTAGATTTTGGAAGTAAGTCAAGATTTCAACACTTAATGATTAATCTTCCACAGAATTAATGACTTGCACAGCCATTTAAAACATAAGTTAAATTGCTTTATTGTAATTTGAAACTGAGGCTAATAAACATTTGCTTATCGCCTCGTTATATCGCAGTATTTCCTCGCTTGTTAACTTCCAAACTTTTATGCATGCATGTATGTATGTATGCATGCATGTATTTATAATATATACATATGCGTGTGTGTATCTGTATGTATGTGTATGTGCATCTTTCCATGTCATTCTACTAAAACTGAATTAACCATTAATTCTCACACGAAACTACATCTAATTTTATGACTTCCTCTGTTAATAGTGGAAGGAACAATCAAATAACATATATACACACATTCACACACAAATAAATAAATAACAACAACAACAACAATAATAATAATAATAATAATAATAATAATAATAATAATCAAAGCCGAAATTCATAAAACTTTATTGGAAAACCTATACTTGAGTTCAGTTTTGAAGTTTGTGTCATCAGATGCATATATAATAGGCAGTTGTTGGGAAAGGAGTCACAATAGGAATGACATGTCAGCCACTCACAAAGTGAGTCATAGAATGGTTTAGTTGAACATCAGGAAACTAAATGAGATGGTTTAGTTCAACTGAACACCAGGAAACTAAATGAGATGACTTAGTTCAACTGAACACCAGGAAACTAAATGAGGTGAAGGGTCAAATAATATTTTATTACCCGAAACACAAATAAATCTGAGACGAAACCATATTTGTTATCTTATTTTTTTTAATGGTTTAGTTTGAAAAAAAACAAGGGCGGGGTTTAACGGCACTCTAAGGGAGGGATGAAGAGTAGAGGACCTTCAAAGAAGGAGCTGCTCCTCCCATGAAAATATTTCTGAGAGGCTGGGCTGCATCCAGTCATGATTCCTGGACACTCCTCTGCTATCGTACCATATGCCACTGTTTTAGACTGAAAAAACTTTCAAGGTGATTGAATGCCTCAAAGCCAAGTCGCATTAGCGGTCAACACTTCGCTACCAGACACGAGCTGTAAGTAGACCAAGTTACCCCTTCTCATGTTCACTTCTATTCCTTCTTAATCGAATCCAAATGGAAATCTTCCCGCTTACTTATGTCTTTGCCTTTAGAGCTCTGGTACTCTTACCAGAAAATGAAATCCGTTTGATGAGATCGTATGCAGGTTTGCCAGCAAGTCCCCTTGTTCTTACCCTTATGGTAAGTCTGCTTGGTTTAATTGGTATACTTCTCAGTGTTAGGCATCTGTGCTTCTTTCGTCCTACTTTTACATGGCGCAGTGAGTTCAGTCAGAAACACTTGTTTTTTTTTCCTGAAAATGCGATCTCATATTACTCTTGTTGATTTCTGGATAATTTTTCCATTCTAGAGGTTTGCTGTGCACTCCCAGTAAGCTATTCCATCCAGCAGACCACTCTTCTAAGATAGGATTGGCACAGCTGTTCCAGGTCAAAATTTTCTGTCATCTGCCGTGAAGAGTATTGTTGGAGTTTCTGGTAGCGTTGTTTTTTTTGCCTTCTCACAATACAGATCGCATATATGATCTCTTTAAGCACTTGATTGTGCCTCCAAGTGGACGTACCATTTTATACAGGCTCAAGGCATGGTTTTCTTGTTATTTGTGCTGGTAGAAAGGACACCACTGCTTCACAAAGTTCGTATACGAGGACAAGAAGTCATATAGAGCCTGAGAATAAAGTGGATTCTTAGAAGAGCCAGACACCGCGCATAGTTTCAGCTGAGACTTCTTTCCAGTGCACTTTCCCATATCGACAAGTGTCCTTGTTGGCCCTGCTCGACTGTCTTTTGGATTATTTTGGCATTCACTTCCCCCCTTAACTTTCTGTATTATCTCGTCTGCTTTTGCCTTTAACTTGGTTTGCGTGATTAAGGAGCTAAACAAGAAAAGATTACCCAGTTGTTGATAAATCTGTTTAATTTTTGTTTTTAAATGATAATAAAGTAGAAGTCCAGAAATTCGGGTTTGTTGTTGGAATAAATCGATTCCAGTCCTTGAGTAGTCTTTTATCTTATCCATTGTGGAAGAATGAAAGGTAAAAAAACCGATCTCAGTCGGAGTTCAACTAAAAACTAAAGAATATCGCAAGGCATTTTGTTCGACAAACTAATAAATCTGTCGTTAACACATTGCCGACATTATTATACTCTAACCTAGATTAAACCTTGATTAAAGAGTAAACCTAGATTAAAGATTAAACCTAGATTAAAATTGAGGTTAGGTAAGGTACGGCGAACACTTAATGGTTCAAACTGTTTCGAATAGTTTGTTTCCTGCCTGGTCGTGGGGCTTAGTTGTCTTAATAAAGGTGCAGAGTTGACGTGTTCTTTCATCTACTACCACACTACCACATCGACAGCTTCCACTTCCATTTGCTATTGTCCCTGTTCCCCTGAATATAGTAACACTACCCGTGAGTCATATAAACGGAACTGGGTTGATAATTTACGAGAAAATTTTGAAAAAACAGCGTTGTCAGAAAATGATAAAATAAAGAAAAATGGAAAAGGAGTAAAAATATTATTTCAGTAAAATGATAAACTGCCAGAATTGGTGCGGTTCAAGTTTTTCGGCACACACACATACACACATGCACGCGCGCACACACACACACACACACACACGCACGATCTTGACTTTTATTATACTAAAAATGAGTTTGAATATATTCCATACGAAGGTTCCTGCAAAAACGCTATTATTCAATTTATTATTTTTTTTACCATTCAACCCTCAAAAGAAAAAGGAAATGTATAAAAAAATAAAGAATAGCGAAAAGATAAGAAAGAAAATATGAAAAGACTGCCGTTCGATATAATTCTTCACTTTCATGTAGAACAATATCTTAGATTTAGTTAATCCTGTCAAACCGGAATTGATTATTGCTTTCTATTGTATATTCTAAAAGACTTCTGACAGATGATTGACCAGACCAATTATATCAGCCAAATCTTTTACACATTACTGAACTCAGTACACTTTGCTCCACTTCTCATGTTTCATCCTTATTCACAACTCTCAGAATAAGATGCCAAAGACCAAGCCTTTGTGAGATGGTTCAGCTTGGTAGAGATGGCTGTTAAATTTCAAAGCAAATCCTTCTTTGAAAATGATACAATTTGGAATGTAGTTCTGTGTTCTTGGCAGATAGGAGAAATATGGAGTAATGAAGGTTAACGGAACAAAGCATCAGTCTTTACGCGGTCATTCGAGTGGCCAGAGATATTATCCAACTTCTGCCCCACTTTATGGTCTTGTTGACATGTTTGAAGTTCCATCTTCAGATACAATATGCTGTATTTACGAATCGTTCTGATCAACGAAGCAGAAGTACTGTACTGTTTGATCAATTCAGTGGATGTAGATTGTAACATGAAAATGGTCTGCTTAGATGAGACTCATCCTCTGTGCGTGTGTGTGTGTGTGTGTGTGTGTGTGTGTGTGTGTGTGTGTGTGTGTGTGTGTGTGTGTGTGTGTGTGCCTATCTACGCCTCCTGTTAGAGAATGTACTAGTAACTGTGCACAGAAAGCCATGCAACAGCATCACGTATTTGTGCCGTGCAGGATGAATGCAGCAGTGAACAGAAAGCTTATGTATTCCGTGCAGCAGTTAATGATTGGATGTGTCTCTAAGAGTGTGCAATAGTATAAGAATCAGTATGAACAGAAAAATATACTTATGCACACAGGTGCAACATAATGTGTGTGTGTGTCAGTGTATGGCTAAATATTTGGTGAGATGCAAGACTACGTTAAAGTCAAAGTGAATAAATTAAATTGTGTTAATGAAGTAGTTTGTTAAACACAAGACTGATATTCGGAGTATAGAATAAAGGGTAGTAATAATATTAAGTGATACATTCCTATATAAGGGGGGAGGGGCGTGGGATAGATATATAAAATGAGCAATTACCGTAACGAATTAGTAATACTCACTCACATATGAATATACACTTATATAGATACATAAAGTTGTATAGGAAAGTACATATATATATGTGTGTGTGTGTATGTATGAGTGTGTATATATCTATATATACCTGTGTATTTATATACAGATATATATTACAACAGGTTTATTGAGATATGTAATAATAATGATATCAATTATTTAGAGCCCGCCTCTCTATGCATGTCGCCTAACTTAATTTAATAGAAGCTATATACATTCTTAACCGCTAGTGTAATACATGCATAAAGCATAGAAATTACTTGATAACTGCATATTTACCTCCTCTGTACCACGAATTCTCTTAAATGTTCAATTCAACGTTTACATTTCTAAAACTACTGACATAAATGACTTTTAGCGCCCCATATAGCATACGCACATTGTTTACCTTTTTACTACAGTTAGTAACAGTTTCCTTATGACCAGCCTTTTGCTTTTGAAAATTAACTGACCAATTGTATCCTCTTACTGTCCGGTCCAGTCCTACTCCAGACCAGGGGTTGTTTCAGGTATACTACTTATGGTTAATGAATATTTAGAAACATTCAAAAAACAACGGCATAGGCACCTTCATGATTCTATGCAAGCCTTTACAAGGCCGTAAAAACGCAAGGCTTGTAGAATCATGCCGTTGGCTTTTGAATGTTTCGAAATGTTGTGGCTCATGTATTTAGCTGATGAAAACGGTTTCTTCTAATGCTGTAATGTTTCCATTAATCAATTAATAATTTGTTGGAAACAGCTGTAGTGAATGGGTAAATATATATTTACCCATTATATGTTATATCATAATGTACGTTTACACATCGTAATGTTTTAACTTTAATTGTCATATTTTTATACAACTTAGAAATCATGCATATTTATAAATATTTTTTTTAATAAATATTTTGAACATTCATATTTCTAAAGTTTTTATTGTTGTATTTGCTTGTCTTTTTACCGTACCTTTTAGACACTTTAGAGACTGAATACTATAAATTCATTTATTGATTCTTGAAGGAATTGAACACACATATTGTATCTTGCGTTGGACATATGGTATTATTCCTGTGATTTTCCACCCTTATGTATCTATTTTTACTATAAGATGAATTCTAGCTCATGCTGAGCACTTCAACTCTAGCC
>NC_068993.1:64857409-64857961 GCF_001194135.2 Octopus bimaculoides | reverse complement strand
TATATATATATATATATATTGTGTATGTATGTAAGCATAAATGTATGTATTACCTCCAAACACAAGCAGTTATAATGACAAACTAGAATGATTTAACTCTCTCTCATTCATACATCCACATAAAACTAATTCCTGTCTTTGGTCAATCTTATTATAATAATTTCTTCACGTTATGCAGAGTCAAAAGAAATAAGTATCTGAACTTTGAGTTTAAGAGGTCATATAAATCAATGGTGCTTGTGACATTTATCAACCAATATTTTGTCAAACGTTCAGCGTACATAGAATAACATTCTTATTTGTTTTTATTGCTGAACATAATTCTTCTTTTACTTTTCTAGGTAGTTTTTAGTGTTATAATAGTCATATAGTGCAGACAAACATCCTGTAAAGCAGTAATATAGTCTTACAGCTTGCAATAGCAAAGTACAAATCATCTTTGCTAGCTTTGGTGCAATAACTGCACAAAACACCATCACTGTCATTATATTGCATCAAAGAATAATATTGTATCAGATATTAGTTCATTACACACTTTCGTTTTCTCTCTCT
>NC_068993.1:64843821-64857211 GCF_001194135.2 Octopus bimaculoides | reverse complement strand
ATAGATAGATATAGATAGATATTTCTGTGTTAGTTTCATATATCTAATGAAATTAGTTATTTCCTTTTCTCTATTTTATATAATGTAATACTTTTATTTCTATCAATGTATCAAAATCAATAGCACATTCTGTTTTACTTTATTATCAGATATATTTTTAATATGTACCACATCCATATGAAACAACAACTTAATATCTCAAATGACATCTTTTTGCCATTGTATCACATCACACCATATAACAGTAACATTAACAACAAAAATAACAGCAATAGCAGGAAAGAGCACCACCAACAACCGACTGCTCTAAGCTGTCAGTTTCACCGAATAATACAGTTAGATGCCAATTTAGTGTACATCATTCCAGTATGGCCAAATGGTTAAAGAGATCACTTTCCAATCACAAAATTTGATCCATTTGCATGGCATCATGAGCAAATGTCATTTTCAATTTGCTTTGAGTTGAGTCAATGAAACCAGGCTTATGGAAACATTTGGAAGGCCCAGTGGATATTGTTGCACCTGTATTTCAAATGTCAAGCCATATCATAGCCTGATTCTGAGGATAATATAAAAGATATATGTATTTGTGAAATTGTCATCCATTTTGCAAACTAATATGTTGAGCTTTTGTAGTTCAGGTAATTTTTGAAAGAGAGATCTACTGAATTGACCTCATAATATACCTTGTAGTATTTTATATTGAAACAATATCTTTCCAATATAACATAACTCCATCTCATTTCTACTACATTGGCATGGCTATAGCATATAGATTGAAACAACTAAAAAAAAATATATATTCCAAATTGTTGTTGTAGCTATTTAGTCCCAGATCAACTCTTTTATTTCTAGTTAGTAAGTAACCATGTTATTATTTACAATATTTGGTGTTAAAATTTGTGAAATTGTGGGTAAGTTGACTGGTGGTGTACACTTGCTTTGCAGACATACATGCAAATACACACACACACACACACACATATACATGCATACATACACACATACATACATACATGCAACAATAAAATGCAAACACAATAGACCTGATATAATGATTTGGGATAGAAAAGAGAAACTGTGCGGAGTTGTGGAAATTAGCTGCCCAGCGGATGTTAACATAAAGCTAAAGATCAGCAAAACAGAGAATACCTACTCTGAACTATTGAGAAATCTGCAGTTATTCTATCCAGATAACAAGTTCAGGTTTATACCTGTAATTATTGGAGTACTGGGATATGTAATACACTGCATAAATACCAATCTAGAGAAATTAGGCTTCAGAAAACCAGAAAGGAGAAAGCTAATTCAAAAACATCACTGGAATTGTAAAAATCTGTAAAACTTTCCAGAAGTTTATTGTTTAAGTATGAGTATGTCTACACATGCTTAATACTTAATCAATAAACCTCTGGAAAATACACACATAAAACCAAACATACAAAACTGCACATATACATACATGTATGTATGCACACACACACACACACACACACATGCATGCGTACATACTACATATCATGGCGTTGAATACAGGCATGATGGTAAGGCGATCTTTATATTCTCTCAGATAAAGAATACTATTTACCTTTGAATAAATGCAACGAAACAACATTTTGGAAGAAAAGATCGTAGCAGTAATCGAACAGCGAAATTAAGTTAATACATACCATGTGGCAAATTACTACTACATATTACCATAGCAAGACAAGTATCAGGAGTCAGCTATTGCAGATCATGGATCTATCGTGAGAAATTCCAGTAGACTTTTTCGAACTGAACCAAGACCAATACCAGTTCTATAGAAAGGTCAGGGAAGATCCATCAACAAGCTACATGAAGAGACTAAAAGAATATTGGGATAAAAAATGCTTAATATTCTCAAAGTTTGCAGAGAGACAATTATGCCAAGAAGCTTCATTTGTTGAAAAGAAATGCACCACTTTACCAAATGTAATCACTTATCCAAAATGATAATACTTGTACTGACAACATAATAAACTTTGTCCATGAAGCGACTGTGAATGGCAAGAAGTAAGATCAAGACGTGAATGGCAAGAAGTAAGATCAAGACAAGCATGGCAGCAATGACAAAGCACCACCATTAAATGGACAAGCGGCAGTTGCTCATATTCTCCGAAAACAGAAGTGAGGAATACGAAAATTAAAATTGCAGCTTGCATAGAGTTCTAAACAGAACTTCACTATTTACATGCATAAAGCACTGTATAAAAGAATGATCCTGACAAGTGTTGAGGAAAAATCCTCACCAATCTGATGTTATCCATGAGTGGGGAAATTGCGAGGGAGCAACTAAAATTCAAATTCCCAGTTTTTGGATAATAAGTGTTCTACTATATTGTGCAGTAGTAACTGTGAGCCAAAAGATGAGAATAAAAGACATGATCCAAAACATAATACAGAGCAAAAATAGATATATTTGCTCTAAAACAACATCAACAGAGTTGGGAAATAAATTGTACAGGTGGAAACTCATCAAATGGGAAGTGAAAAGTGAATTCAAGAACTGCCAGTTATGACTGCATGATAGATTCTCCAAATTGTTTGATAATTACCACCAAGAAACACTCACAAGCAAACAGAATGTCCTCAAATACAACCTATGAAAAGTAAGTGAAAAGCTTCATTATGTTAAAAATTTACAATAGATGCAAAACAATAAACTGCAAGTTGCCTGAAATCCAGCCTATCCTGTAAATGCTGTGTATTGAAATATGAAAGGCTATACCATCAAGGTATACCATCAAGGTATACCATCAAGGTATACCATCAAGGTATACCATCAAGGTAGTAAATGATCCTCCCAAAGAGAACCTAGAGTCACTGAGGTGGGGAATGTGGAATATAAACAAAGAACACATTTGCGATACAGCATGGTTAAACAACCTACAAAGTGGGTATTGTGTAAATGCCTTTCCCAAAATGTATAACAACACCAGTGAAACACTCTTAACTGTCATTATGAAACTTTCAAATGGAGAATCGCCTAGAAGAAACCGGATATTATGCTACTGGTAGAAAAAAACTCACTCTCCAGAATAATTCTCACAACTCTGTTAAAAACAATGGACACTGAATTAAATTGGTTGACAGTTGCACAGATTACATCTGAATCCATGAAGAGAGAGAGACCCATGTGGTCAAACACTACTGGCCCGTAACATCTTGAATCTTACGGACAAAGTATACACAGGTTGTTTGAATGTGTTTCTTTAAGATCATTGCCAAACAAATGGAATAATAAGCAATGAACAGGCAGGAGGAAAAAGGGAGTCTGGGGCTGTGCTGAACTGCATCTTATCAACAAAGCTAACCTTAAGGAACTATCATTGTAACCGTCTAACAATATGGCTACACTCGGAGAAATATTTAACTGTCCCTTGTTCATAGATGCAAGAATCACTACATCTTCCCAAAGCAGCAGCTACTATGGTTAATGCTATTGAAAGATTGACCACAACACAGTTATCCTTAACAACCAAAGCAATACTGTTACAAATGCTATTCAATGGGAGCATTCCAAGTTTATCTCTAATGTTGTTAGAGTGAAACCCCTTGTCAGCCCCTGGCAGTATTGTTGCGGAAGTACCAAGGCTTCACATTAGGATGGGCAGAAAAGAATAAAACTAATTTCACCCACACATTTTTGGTTAATGGCCTACTGGTAGCATGAACAACAAGAAACAATTAAAACTTGTCACAACATTCTCACAGGAAAAAAAGAAACAGAGTTTGGTCAAAATGAATGCTCACACATGATAGTCAACTGAGGAGAGATTATTGACCAGACAGCATGAACATCAATGGCTTGTCTATCTCCCTTGTCTTCAATGATGAATATTTTATTAATATCTCAATATTGATGAAAATATTGTATAAGCTGTGAGTAAAGCCATAATAACAAAAGAATACTTCAGCAGACTCCAGGAAATATGGAACTCAGGAGTTATTTGCATTCAATAAGACCATACTTCATAATACTGCTGCAGTGCTTGTGCTAGTACCAACATTTGGGATATTAGACTGGACACTTGATGAAATCAGCAGAAATGTGTCAGAACTTTTGAAGAACAGCATCTTATTTAATTTTAAATGAAAATTGAAAGTAAAAAGACACAAGTCTTCATGGCTAAACATACTAGTCTTCTTCATCGTAATCACGGCAATATGCACAATATAGGATTATGAAATAAATAAACAAGTATATGAATTATGCTTGGAAGCTGAGCCTAAAGCACGGGATTTACGCAAAGGCTGAAAAGTCTGTGGTACATCAAACGTCCAGAATTAAACTTAAGTGCAAAAGATCTAAACAGACAAGGAATTATATGCAAACTAATAAGTCAATCATTACACTCAACGAATGGGAACACCACCAAACAGACAACATTCAGCTATAACATCAAGGTCAATGATGGTCATCATCATCATCATCAGCAGCAGCAGTAGTAGTCAATCTGCTTCTCCCACACTTACCATCACAGAACATCCAGCAACAACAACAACAACACCATTAGTTGTGGGAGCAAACTCCAGTCACAATAAAATAATGAGCCTGTTAGAAAGAAAGAGTGAGGGAAAAAACCCCAATCAAAGGAAACATGAGTTTGAAGAGAGATGCCACAGGTGTGTTGATCAAATCAACTGTGCACTGCTCGAAGGAGTAATGAATAATTGCTACGCAGGACATCCCAAAGCCCAGATCTTATTACAGGACACTGGTTAAAAAATCTCTTTTATCAATAGAGATTGAAGCTTTTTAAATTCTTTCCAGTCCCTAGAATTATCTCAAATTTTCTAAACTTAAGTAGATTTGCATGATGATGACAAAGATCACATTAATTTTCTCAAGAAAGTATTAATGGGAAAGTAACAAGACCCTAAACTTATGTAATCTTGACCAATCAGAAATGAACATTGCTGACATAGCAGAAGTTGTAATTGATTGTTTCCATAGGAACTGACTTAAAACTATGTGACAGGATATGTTTGTGCATGTGAATGTTTGTAGTTGTGTGTGTGTGTGTGTGTGTGTGTGTGTGTGTGTGTGTGTGTGTGAGTGAGAGAGAGAGAGAGAGAGAGAGAGAGAGAGCAAGCAGGAGAGAAAGAGAGAGAAAAAGAAAGAAAGAGTGAAAGAGAGAGAAAGTTTGTGTTCATGTGTCTGAATGAGTTCGTATGAGTGTGCTTATGTTGTGTGTGTGTGTTTGTATGAAATAGCCTAATTCTTTAAAGACATTAGAATGAAATTTGGTGAGTCCAAACGTGCATTTTTGGTGGTAAACCATGAAAAACTTGTGCCCTTATTGAAGAAACTAAACATGAACAACCTAGAAATACACTCTTACATACTTTTAGGGACAAATACACATTAATGTCTTGCATACTTGGAGGCATTAATAAATCCCAGAGTAAAACCTATTTGAAACACATTTAAACCTTAGTATCAGCCATAACCCGAAGTCGAAATAAGCACAATTTCTCACTTTCTTGGCAGCACCAGTGTGAGACATGCTTTGAGGCAAAATTAAACCATCGTATTTGACTACTTGTATTCACAACTAGTGTCAGACAAACTAAAATGCACAGCTAAATGCCAGTGTCAATAATGCTACTCACATTGATGTTTAGAGTAATGTAATAATGTATTTTTTTTAATTAGTTAATTGCATTTTATTGACTGTGGCTCCACAAAACTGCAGGCAGGTGTACAAATGCAAGTGTACAGATGTACTTTGATTCAGAGTATATTTATTGTCAAATAATAAACATTTGTAATTAGATTCACAGTCAAGGACCATCATTGCAGAAAGTAAGCCGATATAAACTTACTTGGAACAGAATAATAGGATCCTAAGAAGCCGTGACTTCCATTTGAGCTCTTTGAAGAGAATATAACCATTAGCTTTTTCCCTGTTGATGTATATGATGGTTTTGCCTCTCCACAGGACATTCCGAGAAAGCGGTTTGGTACTAAATCACCTGAAAAGAGCAAAAATATTTATTTTTGTACAGTAGAAAACCTTAATGATATACATATATGGATGCTTGTATGCATACATACATACATGCACACATACATACACACGTACATACATACATGCATGCATGCATGCATACACATATATACATACATACATTGACTGGCTGATTCGTAGATTACAAGTGCAATCTGTGAGTGGAACAGTAAAAATATGCAAGACTTTTCTCAAGTTCCAAATGTGAATTTGTCTGTGTTAACTTCATCCCAAAGATGGAGACTTGTATCTTTGTTGGAAACCGGCTCCCTCCTCAGTGGAAAATTTATAATAATTAAAAAATAGAAGAGACTTACTTACATACATACATACACCCATACATACATACATACATACATACATACATGTATACGTACATATATATATATTTTTTTTCTCACACATTTGTATGTTCTGGTAAATGTTTAAATTTTCACCTTTTTTTAAAATTTTGTATTTTTGTTAACATCTGCAGAGATTTAACTTTTGCCATGTGTCACAAACACAAATTCCTTACTGTTTTAAAATAATGAAGATGGTAAAATTGGTAAAAATTATGTTTTGTATTGAGAAAAATTCATAACAAAATTCATTATTTCAAGTTATGAAAATTTTTAAGCATTTGTATTCTGAACAAGAATTTTGTTCACAGCCAACCAACTTTTTCTTCGTTGTTATTGGTTTGTCTTAAATGAGGTCAGATCAAGCAGGCCTATGATCAAAAGCTTTCCATCCATGACCATCCAGTCATTTTCATATATGCTGAGAACTCAAGACTATGTCAACTAACATGTCCTTTACTACAACTATAAGATCTTTCTAGCAGGTTGAACCATCATGGAGAGATTGCAATGTTGGCTTGTCTAAAGAAGAGACATAAGTCTTTAATTCATGGTCAGACATATTGAATTTTTGTTTGGGCAGTGTAGGACCACATTATCCAGTCTACCTTTCAATTATTCACCCTGTCAGGTGCAATTTGAAGGGGATCTGACTTTCTCTAAAATGACAAGGGACCATTTAGATGTTACCCCATTACTTCACACATTCTTCATTTATAGACAACTCAATCAAGTGAATCCTTTAAACAAGACCCTCTTCTCTACTGTCAATGATATAATATTTTGGTAAATCATTATTTTTTTTTTATTGCTTAGTCAGATTAAGGATAGAGTGAATGGCCATGTTCAGAGTCTTTGAAACTGACAGGAGGGAAAGGAACCTTCAGACAGGAGGCTTGACCTGAATGATTGCAACAATGGAGTCACTTGAGAACCAAAAGTTGATGCTCAACTGGGAGGTGGATTAAATGTAGCATTCAAGTAGGATGCCGTAGGATTTGAGCTCAGAAGGCAAAGAATTGGAATACCATTCCACAAAGCATTCCATTCAAATAATCCTACAATACACCAGTCTTGACAAATACTTTTTGAACCCCATAAAGTTGAAAAATAATGTTGAGCACAGTGAAATCTGAACTTGGAATACCAGGAGGTGAAATTAGTATCAGAAGATATTTATTGTAATGCTGCAATGACTCTTGCCAGTTCACTGTATACAAGGACAGGATTTTGGAATTGTCTTGTAGCACATTCCTGCCACTGACCTCTATTAATTTGTCTTTATGGTATTTAAGCTGACATAGAAAAGATACTGAGCGTATCTAGCTGTGGCAAGAGGACACTGTGGACAGAAACCTTTTATTTTGTAGCTGATGTCCTTAAATGTTTGAATGTGATGACATTGTTAGAGATGTCAACCATCTCCAGAATTATACAGAAGATTTGCTTCTTGTTCAGTTGATGACTTACCATCATAAACACTTATACTTTCTTCACTACAGTCTTCTTTCTTTGATAGTTTGGAGTAAATTATTGATAATTTCACAACATCAGGGCCATCAGAAGCTATGACCCAGGCGCAGTGGCTGGATTTCTTTGAATTTCTAGAAAATATAAAATGGGATTGTATTAAAAAATTGAACATTATAAAATAAAAAAATCATAAGCAGATATATAGGCACACACATAAAATATATCATCATCATCATCATCATCATCATCATCATCATCAACTTTTAACGTCTGTTCTCCATGCTGTTATGGGTTGGATGTTTGACAGGAGTTGGCCAGCTAGAATGCTGCTGCCTGGGATCCATTTGTCTGGTTATCCTTTGTAATATGCCAAAACCACTTTACAGAGTTCTTTTAATCTAGCATCAGCATGGACGCTTTCACATGGTGCCAACATGAATGCTTTTATGTGGCATTAGTACTCACGAACCAGCAAGAGTAGGATCCCTTGGCTGAGAGAGGGATGTAGAGGACATGCTTGCATGCATGGATAGTCACGAATTTACTTAGCTTGACGAGTGTTCTGAAGCACAAGCCACCAGAAGTCTTGGTCCCTAGACATTTCTTCTGTGAAGCCCAATGTCTGAAGATCCTTTCTCACTGCTCCGTCCCACGTCTTTCTGGCTCTAAACCTTCCATACATTTCCTCCACAATTAGAGATCAGCACTTCTTGATGCAGCTGTCCTCGTCCTCATACATCACATGACCATACCAGTGCAATCTTCTCTCTTGCACACTGCATCTGATGTCTCGTATGCCCAATTTTTCTTTCAAATCACATTCTGTTGTACATGCATATTACCCATCAAGCCTTTGCATGTCCTCAGTAGTCACAGCACATATCTCACTGCCATGTAGCATAGCTGTTCGTACACAGGTATTATACAATCTACTTTTCACTCTGAGGGAGAGGCCCTTTGTTATCAACAAAGGTTGCATCACTTTGGACTTTGCCCAGCCTGTTCTTATTCTAGCAGCTATGCTTTCAGAAGTATCTCTTACACCGCTAAGTTGGTTACCGAAGTAATGGAAACTATCTATGATTTCTAAGAACCACCCCGGATATTTGCGGAGGGAGTCTATTTTCTGTACGTTGCTATTGTTTTATATGTAGCACATCTTTCACAGAGAAAGACTACTTTCTCCATTAACCTTCCAGTGATACTGTCAAACACCACTTATGTATCCATCACTTGCACTGGATACACCATATGGTGTTTCTACCAACACCATTTCTACATATCGAACAGGACCATCGAACTGAAGGGATCAGTGATTTGTCTGTTTTCCTACTTACTAGGATTTTGGTTATTCCTAAATTAACTCTAAAGCCTTTTGATTCCAGACCTTGGTTCTACACCTGAAATTTCTTCTCTACTCCTGGCAATGATTCAGTAAGTTGAGCAAGGTTATCAACATAGATGAGCTCCCAAGGGATCCTGTTTTAAATTCCTCTGTTATGGCCTGGAGGACTATGGTAAACAAGAGGGAGCTGGAAACCAATCCCTGGTGAACTCTTACCCGTAAACTAAATTCCTTGCTCTACTCATTGCCAACTTTCACCTTACCGATAGCTTCCCTGTACATGTCTTGTACAGCTCTCACCAACCGTTCATCTATTCTTAGACAGTGTCCAAGGAGTACTACCGTGACGTTTTATGCTATTCATTGGAAAAGGCCGCAACTGCATGTGCCCCGTGAGTGGCAATTGCACCATGACAACACACCTGCCCATTTAGCGCAGCTTGTGCAGCGGGTTTTGGTTAGGTACAGCATTCCCCAGATCTTACCCCTTGCGACTTTTTCCTCTTCTCAAAAATCAAATCCGGCTTGAAAGGAAATTGTTAGGACGTCGAGGAAATCAAAGTAAATGCGACGAGGCAGCTGCTGGTTATCCAAGAAAACGAGTTCCAGGAATGCTTCCATAAATGGAAGCAGCGCTAAATTAAGCATGTGGCTTCCAAAGGGGACTACTTTGAAGGAGATTAAATGCCAAATTGGTACGTGTTGTAGTTTTGCTTTTATAGTACCAGTCCGTATACGTAATGATCAAACCTCGTACATATGACCTGAATATAATCATATTCATACACATTATTCTGAATCCATTTACATATAGATGCAAATGCACAAGCATATATTATGAGAACTTGAACCTAATCTCACACACACATACATGTGAATCACAGGTACAAACACATACATCCACACAAATATTTCACGTACATACACAAACACACACAGTCAACACATTATTCAAGATAAATAAGACGCCGAGCTGGCAGAGTGGTTAGCACGCCGGGCGAAGTGCTTAGCGGTGTTTCGTCTGTCTTTACGTTCTGAGTTCAAATTCCGCTGAGGTCGATTTTGCCCGTCATCCTTTCGGGGTCGATAAATTAAGTACTGGTTGAACACTGGGTTCGATCTAATCGACTGACCACCTCCCCATCAAATTTCGGGCCCTGTGCCTAGAGTAGAAAGATTATTCTAGATAAATATCTTTTCTTCTAGGAATGTTGTAATTCACTTGAAGTATTGTAGTACTGCAGAAGGAAAAGAAAAGTGAAAATAGGAAAATGCCTAAAAATGTAGAAATTTTAACAAATAATAATAATAATAGTTTTACAATAATAATTGGGGCACTGTCTTGTTAGTAAATGCTTAAAGGAGAATCTGGATAAGCTGGGATTTTCAGAAAAAGAAATCGACCGGCAAATCTGTGAGTGGAACAGTTAAAATATGCAAGTCTTTTCTCAAGTTCCAAATGTGAATTTGTCTGTGTTAACTACGTATCAAAGATAGTGCCTTGTATCTTTGTTGGAAACTGGCTCCTTCCTCAGTGGAAGATTTATAATAATTAATAAAAAAAGATACATACATACATACATACATACATACAAACCATACAAACAAAAATATCTAGCTGTTGATGTTGAAATTCCAATGAAGGAGCCGTGGATCTAGTTTAGAAAATGACTCTTTCTCTATTGGCAAAAAATCTTGAAATAAAACTAAACAATGGCACACACACACACGTACACACAGACACACACTTTATTCACTTTCATGCGTCGGTTTATGCTATGAATGCGAGAAATCAGTATTCTACATAAGAATAAAAAGAATAAAGATCCTTTATCCTGTAGAATCGTAAGGTCGATTTCCCAGACTTCCCGGCGTATATCCTGCTCGCTTTCCTGGAGGAGACACCGGTTCATTACAAGGATATTTACTTTTGCTAGGTGAGTGGATTGGAGCAACAAGAAATGAAGTGTTATGCTCAAGATCACAATCCATCGCCCGATCCAGAAATCGAAAACACAATCTTACGCACATGAGTCCAACACTCTAACCACTAAGCCATGCACCTCCATTGTACTCTATTTATCATTCAGCAAATGAGAAATAAAGACGTATAAACTATTTCAATGAAGTAAAAGGTTAATCCAGAATAGAATTTCTCAGCTGTAATAAAATGAAGCTGATTGAAACTACATTTGTTTCACACGATATGCTTGACATCAATCGTATAACCTTTGACGCTCACTTGTATGGGACCAGTATTTCAGCCGGTATCTTAATATCTTTCAGCGATAACGAAACTGCTTCGACGGTTTTGTTTGAAGACACTTACATAGATGGTTAATTTACTAATCTAGCTAAACGATCCATGACACACAGTCAGTAGATGAGCAACGTTTATCTTATTGAACCTAAACTAGGCAGTCGATGATTCGGAGAATTCGTTAGTTGAAAATCTTTAACGCCGGATCTCTGAAGTCATGTGGAAGATTTCGAATGTACAATTATTGTGCAATTTCTGCGTCAAAAGACATCGTGCACTACTGGTGCTACTTATCAAGTGTAAACTCTGCGCACTGAAGGATCATAGCCGACGAAATTACACAAATAACGTGCTAATATCGTGACGAATTAGAACTTGCTTTCTAATAATGTGACAAATGCTCGTATTTGCTTTATGGCACCGGAAAAAAAAAATACTGGTCTGTGACAAGTACTCTCAGGTTTCCTGACTTTGTAACAGACCAGTGCTATATAAAACACACATACAAAGACATACTCTCAAAATTTAAAAATTGATCAGATAATATCGTTAAAACAGATGAAATTTACCAGGAACCTGTAAGAAATGATGTTAAGTGCGCAAAAATATTGATAATATAACACTTATTTTACTCATTACTTTCGACTATAACGTAAAATTGGTGGTTTCCAGGCGTAAAAGGAAGTTATCGTAAAAAAACAAAAACAAAAACAAACAAACAACCGCTGAAGATAACTAAACTACCGATACAGGCCAAATCAAACAGTAAGTATATCTGATGTTGTATGTATGTATGTCTCTATTTTTTAATTATTATAAATCTTCCACTGAGGAGGGAGCCAGTTTCCAACAAAGATACAAGGCTCTATCTTTGGGATGTAGTTAACACAGACAAATTCACATTTGGAACTTCACCCTGGTACTTGACTGGTACTTTATTTATCGACCTTAAAAGGATGAAAGGCTAAAATGGCTTCGGCAGGATTGGAACTGAACGGAAAGACTGAGAACAAAGACTGAAAAACATTTTTCCCGATGCTCTAAGATTCTTTTGAATAAACCAGATAATGATTGGCAGCATGCATTAATAAGGTTAAGGAAAACTTACTTTTTGAAAGGTGTCGGGAATGATGGCGTATGAAGGTAGTTCTTTGTATGTCTTTGGGCAGTTAACTGGCTACTGCCAATACATTCTTCCGCTGCAAAAAAACAAAGGTTAAAAATAAGTAAATATCTATGAGACATACTTTGTTGTTGTAGAGCCCTTGGTCAGCTTCGACTGATCAGACCAAAGGCATTCCATTCCCTTTAGGGTACGTGAGACATTAATGTCTCTTTCCCTGTTTAAAACATTAGGCAGTGAAATGCGAGAGATATGAATGCTACTTCTTGCATATCAAGTAACAACTCCTTGACTAAGACGATTTTTATGTAGGTTGTCATTATACATATCTTTCCAATCGCCATTTGCTCCGCTTCTTCAGCAGACTAAAAGCTTTCCTCTTAAATCTGTCTAATGTACGGCATTGGAAGACTGATCTTCACTTTTTATCAGACCAAAGTAATTCATCTCTCTAGCTTGTTCGTTGTCGGCCAGGGGCCTATAGTAGAAAACAATTGCCCAAGGTGCCGTGCAGTGGGAATCAAAAACTGATTGGGAAATAAGATTCTTACCCACACAGCCACTCCTATCCCATCTGAAAAAAAAACAAAAAACAAAACAAAACAAAAATCACCGAAATTTTTCATAGTTGCATATCGACTTACTCTCTCTGTTTTATTCTCTCTCACCCTCACACACACATATGTGTGAGCATGTATGTATGCTTGTGTGTGTGTGTGCGTATATGTTTGTGAATGTGCCCGTGTCTGTGTGTTTATACACACACACATATACATACATACATTATATATATATATATATATATATATATAT
>NC_068993.1:64842211-64842870 GCF_001194135.2 Octopus bimaculoides | reverse complement strand
GAACTACTTGGCAAAATTGTTAATTATTAATTCTATTATTAATTGACGATTCCCTGCCCTTATTCTTGTATATTATATATATATATATATATATATATATATATATATATATATGTATGTATGTACAAATGCTTCTATACCAGCAAACTAGAAAATATATACGCAAACATGTTGTTAGGTCGAGTTCTGAATTAGTTTCTCCGTGAAACAATTTCGCTGATGGAATTTTAGAAAAACAGGACATGAAGCGGATACAAAAAGAGAGATATAGAGTAAAAGATGGAAACCAAAGAAAACGAAAGAGATCACAATATTAAGTTGAAACTTAATGCGTTTCAGAAAAAGAAAACGAGAACACACCGAAGAATAGGATGTTGATATCTTACGCATACTTATGTAAATGCATCACGCGAATACATGCCAAAACTGATCGTTTCGACCCATCCACTATCGACCCATCCAGTATCGACCCCACGCGGTGAGATACTGTACAACTGGCTGTGGTGCATCCCTCGGTGCAGATGTGCCTCGTCAGGTGATTTTACAAGGATATCTCGTTAAATAAATCCTCGGTATTAATGGCGCATTTTGTGAGTGACTATAGGTGGAATGGCGGATTCCATTTCATATATATATATATATATATATATATATATATA
>NC_068993.1:64831879-64842173 GCF_001194135.2 Octopus bimaculoides | reverse complement strand
TGTGTGTGTGTGTGTGTGTGTGTGTGTGTGTGTGTGTGTGTGTGTGTGTTTGTGTGTTATGAGTATTACTGGAGATACCAGTAACAGAACAACTGTTATGAAAAAGTATATTTAACGCTCAGGTTTGGTGAGTGAAACACAGTCGGAGGAGTTATTAAAGAACGAAGGAGGCAGGCTGGATGGGTTTCCGTTGGTATACAATGTAACAGATTTGAACCTCAGAAACAGCTGTTATTGTTTTTAACTTCTGCTCCACCTTGACTGAGCAGGCCTATGATCAAAAGCAGAACCCCCGTACTTTTCTATATGCAGAAAGCCCAGGGCCATTTTACTCAACAACGTTATTTGTTTAAATCGGAAACCACACATCAAGTTAATGAACATTCTCAATCAAATTTTCATGCTCTCGCGGCACACCATGGCGCTTCATTTCATGGTGCACCCTCTATATGCCGTAAGATGTTGGGAGATACGTTGAGTGGTTATAGACACATTGCTATGTCTGGGGTAAAGAGGGTGGCGCCCTATGTGGTTGTATGACGTAATAGAGTTAAGAATAAAATCTCAAATTAAATTCCACCCTACCATCTTAATAAAGAACATGTTAGATAACGTGGCCCTAACTTCCTAACGACAAAACAAATAAAATAAAAGATCAGGACGGAATGCTTTTATCGCAAGTCTGTTCGATTAGCGTTGAACTTGGGCTAAACAACAACAACGACGACAACAACAACATTTTTATTTTGTTAAAATGATTCCAATTCCCAAACGCTTATCTTGTATTCTATCGACTCAGCTATTCTCGTTCGGAAATATCACACAAACGCACTCCTCCTTTAATCTCCTTTAGCTTTCCTCCCTTTTACTATTTCTCTATTGTTATTTTCTCATTATATTTTATACTAATTACTTTCTATTTAGTTATCTTCATTCCATTACAAATTTTTAACTCATGACTTGTTTTCTTCTTTGTTGGCAAAATATTTATTTAAATGGCTACTTAAATTATCCAGCTGGTTGGAGTTTGTAACTCACAAAGTAGAAACAAAATTATGAAATCACTTTCCCAGAAACTTTACAAAAGACATAGTAATACATTCCAATACGCGTGAAATATAAAATATGAATTTCTAAATATAATATCGAAAGTCTATTAATAAACACAATAAACGCATTTTTTATTCTTCGAAAAAGATCCCTGCCTCAAGTGTCAGACTTCCACCACTCTTTCATAATACACGAATTTATTTCATTTTATGTGTAACAATAGATTGTCATCAAGGATCTTGGCTGGTTCTGGTATATGACTCATAGGGCAGGCGGCAAGCAAAATTGTAACGGAGAAAGCCACTCATCATATTCTCCTTTTCAACTGGAGTGGGGGGCATTACTTGACTTTGAACGAATAGAATATGTGGGCTACAATTTTCAGTCAGGGATATTTTTTAAGGATGTGGACGAGAGGACGTGGGGTTGACATTCAATTTACAATGAACCCCATTGTAGGGTACCTTAAGCAAGAGAATATATTTTTTTACCCTAGCCTCAGATCAACCCGAGCCTTATGATTGAAAGTGGACTAGTGGAAACTGTGTAGAAACCTGTTGCTTACACTGTACCTGATAGTCCAAAGGTCTAGCTTTGTTGTACTATGTCATTGTTGATTCTACTGGACGATTACGTGCACGGAACCTAACACATCATTTCTAGGAGTGGGCTGTGTAGTTATTCAATCAAGTGAAGTGCTCCTACGTTGTTTTCGACGAGGAGACCATTCTAATTATTCTAAACATTTTTGAATGAGGAAAACAGGAACACTTCTATGCTTGACCTTTTAGCAATAGCGTTTCTTCCAATGAAATGCTATTGTTTCCTTAAATAAGGAACAATCATGGTCCTATACACTGTCAATAGAACAAGATGATGGGATAAATACCTTTTAGTAAACAACAGTAACAAACCTTTAAATGGATGTCTGACATTGGTGTAAACAGTCTCAGTTGTTTGGGATTTATTGATGACAAATATCAACACGGTCTACATTGAGAACAGAATAAGGCAATCATCTTTGCGTAGAGCAGTCAATGCAGAGTGCATAGAAAAGTGGAAAAAAAACTTGTTCAACCTTTCAATTTGATCAAAGCAGGTAGGGACGACAACTCTGTCTCTCTTTTTCATGTAGATATACGTTGAGTGTTCGATTAGATCACAACTGAGCAACATTGATTTTAGTATTTTATAATAATAGCAATAGTGGTAGTAGTAGTAATAGTAGCAGCAGCAACAGTAGTAGTAGTAGTAGTAGTAGTAGTAGTAGTAGTAGGAATTACTGTTGTTTTTATTATTCCGTCTTAGTTCATTTCACATCAAGGAATGCTATGATCGAAGGAATGGCCCTCAAAACATTTCCCAAGCACAAGGAACCCCCAAAATATTACTCATCACATTGACAGGATGTGATCTGAGAGCGATTTGGTTACTATTTTTAACCTGTAAATAGACCATGTTGAGCTTCCGTCATTGTGATGAGTCATAACGCCGCTTGGCTTACGCCAATGGAAACAAATGTTAGTCGTGATTAAATTTCCTTGTTTTCAGTATTTTTGTATCGTTGCGTAGAAGTGTGTATGTACGTAGTTCTATGAGCAGACATGGGTGTATGTATGCGAATGAACTTGATTGTTATGTATAGTTTTGTTATTCCGTTTTGAAGTATCTGTCAAAGAAATTGGAGAGCTACACAGAGATAGAACATTTTTTTAAATGTTAGCAGAGCAACAAACATAACAAACTTTATATTTGGCGCAAAAAAGAAATGAAACGAGTTGAGGTTTGATTGGAAAAAAGACACAAAACTAATAACTGTGTGTAGGCAACCACTTAAAAACTTGTTTGTAAATAGCAAGTTGATTGATTAAATGCACGAATCTCAATGAAGCAAGACATGAAGTGTTACATTGTAAGGATTCAAAACAGCGGAGAGATATTTGCTAATATTTGGTAAAATAAAGATCTTCGCTGACATTTGCTATTTAATAAGGTATTTGCTATATTAAGGCAATGTTAAGAAGGAGAGAATGGTGGGGGGAAGAAAAAATCTAGTTTCAACTCATCTGCCGGATAAATGTGAAAACAACAAAAAAGATAAAAAACAAAAACAAATTGTACGAAATCCACCAAAAGAAGTAGACAATTGTTTTAATGAGAAAATTTCCTTTTTAGGATAGGTTACTTTTTAGTTTTAATTTCTTGTTGTTTCTAAGAATGGATTTCATTCTAGGGAACCATTGACACATTACGGCATGAAGCTAAATCATAAAAGGACAAAAAAAAAAAATGTTTCTTCTGTCAATTCCTATTTGCTTTTACTCTTAACCGGCAATAGATTCTGGATTTTACCAAATTTGTAGAACATAACCAAGTAAATTGGTAAAATACACTTCAAGCAGAAGGTTATATGGTAAAGGCAAAATGTTGAATTAATTGAATAGAAAAGTCAAAAGAATTACACTGACATTATGTAGGCAAGAATGAAAACAACCATAAAAGACTTCTTTCAATGGAGGATGTTATTTAATAACAACAACAAGCTTACTATTTCCTTCTAATCGATCCTGTTGGCTAGGTTCTTACAGCTAACCAATAACCTGCTTAGACTTTTAATTATTTCTTCCTATCTATGAACACGCTTGTCAGATTTGAAGTGAGACAACTAGTTAACATACGCATGTGTGCATAATGGAAATGTATGCTCAAACGTAATTGCGTTTATTTACTACACTCTCTTTCTTTCTCTTTCTTTCTTTCTCTCCGTCTCTCTCAACTATATATGTGTGTGTGTGTATGTGTGTGCGTGCGTGCGTTCGTGCGTGCGTGGATGTGTGTTTGTATGAGTGTATAGATATATATAAACGTAACTAGGCTGGTTGATTGATTTTTTTAGTCATGGTTTACATTGTATAGAGTGAAGAGAGGGGAGAGAGTGAGAGAGAGAGAGAGAGAGTGAGGGAGAGGGAGAAAAAGACAGAGAGCGCTAATAGAAGTGATTGCTAGGAGGCTACACACACGCACGCACACCACACACACACACACACACACACACACACACACACACACACACACACACACACACACAAGGATTAAAGGCAAAGTCGACCTCGGCGGAATTTGAACTCAGAACGTAAAGACAGATGAAATACTGCTAAGCATTTCGCCCGGCGTGCTAACGTTTCTCATTTCTTTATTGCCCACAAGGGGCTAAACATAGAGGGGACAAACAAGGACAGACAAAGGGATTAAGTCGATTACATCGACCCCAGTACGCAATTGGTACTTAATTTATCGTCCTCGAAACGATGAAAGGCAATGTCGACCTCGAGGGAATTTGAACTCAGAACGTAACGGCAGACGAAATATCGCTAAGCATTTCGCCCAGCGTGCTAACGTATCTTATTTCTTTATTGCCCACAAGGGGCTAAACATAGAGGGGACAAACAAGGATATTAAGTCGATTAGATCGACCCTAGTGCGTAAGTGGTACTTAATTTATCGACCCCGAAAGGAAGAAAGGCGAAGTCGACCTCGGCAGAATTTGAACTCAGAACATAAAGACAGATGAAATACTGCTAAGCATCTCGCCCGGCGTGCTAACCACTTTGCCAGCTCGCCACCTTAGTAAGAGAGAAATATTTTTTTCTACTCGAGGCACAAGGCCCGAAATTTTGGGGGAGGGAGCCAGTCGATTAGATCGAACCCAGCACGCAACTGGTACTTAATCTATCGTCCTCGAAAGGATGAAAGGCAAAGTTGACCTCGGCGGAATTTGAACTCAGAACATAAAGACAGACGAAGGAAAAGAAATATTGAGAAGAGACGGAAGATGAGAAGTAAACGCCTAAGCAGATGTGGTAATACATACGCGCATTTGTAAAACGAAAGATGCGAGAGTATGAGACAAACAATAAAGAATTTAAATTGTACACATATACGTATAATGTATATATAACTTAGTATACACATTACTAGGGAAAATAATGGATCTATTTCAAAACGGGGGCACCAGTATTTTCTTAACGAAACACTTTGAAACTTGGAACACTGGTAGAATGTGTCATATAAAACATCTTTTACTCTTAGTCTTCTTAACAAAAAAAAAAAAGGAATTCGCAAGTTATTCCATGTTAAAGTTGTAGTATTTCTGTAATTTCAACTGAATAGAGTTACTGCTGGGTGGTCATAAAAATGTTATTCCCTGTGACATATTTCATCCGGTTTAATCGTAATTTATACGCATATATTGTTTATATAATAAATTACGCTGTGCGTATCTATGTGTGTAACAATTTTAGATTTCGGATTCTAGAGTTTGGGTTAGTTTTAGGGTTAGGGTTAACAGTCTAGTTAGGGTTAGGGTTAGGGGATTAATACGATATACACCGTTACAGCGCTAACTGTTTTCAACTGAATAGACGTCAGTGATTAGTAGAAATTATCGAAATAAGACAATTTTTAACATGAAATAAATTCGAATACAAAAGTTTTTTTTCTGTTCTATAACACAAAATAGATAAGTATACGAAGTTTGAAAGTCTTTCGGTACCAAAAACACTACATAAAACATAAATGAAAACTGGTGCCCCTGTTTTGAAATAGATCCAAAATAATTATAGGTTTATTTTATAGTTTAAATTCAAAATGTAAAAAAGAAATTGAAAGCAAAATTATTCGCCGTTGATTGCGAAAATTCGCGCGCGCACACACACACACACAATAAAATATGCATGTAAGCGTGTATCTTAACACTTATGATAAAGGTCCATGTTTTTAAACGCAGACTAAGGGTTTCCTGGTTGTGAATTCAGTGCGGATCTGTTATAATACCTTCCTCTAGGAAGCTAATCGTTAAAATCTAAACGATATAAAAGTTGTTTTCCCACTGAAGCAAAAATGACTCCCATGAAATTTAGCGAAACCTTAATTGCAAAGAAATAACAGTATTGTACGAGAGAATCGGGAATAGAAGCTGCGAGATGCTATTGTTTTCAGGAGGTCAAATCCGTGCTACCATAAGATGAATGGAAACAAAGCTAACAGGAAGCTAACTGGATAAGACAAGAAATGAAACAGTCATTCAATCAGGGAAGTAGAGGAGATATTTACAGCATGAAAATTTGACAACGTACAAGTTTATGAATGAAAAGTGAACAATTGAGGTCAGAAATTTCTTAGGTACCAGCAGAAAAGATCTGATATTTACGAGATTGGAAGTATATGTTCAAGTGGGTGCAGTATCGGCTTCATGCAGTATTGACATGGGTGCAGTTTCATGTGAGTCTAAGAGTGGTACAACGCTTGATTGCGTATACATAAGAGTGCATATTCAATTGCGTCTGAATATGGTGCAGCTGTCAACGTCCATTCGAAGTAGTTCATTCATGGTAGCATAGGAAGATTTCTGGGAATGTATAGGCATTGTGCCACTTAAAGTAAGTGCGGAGACCAAGTGTGCATGGTGCTGTGGTCGTGTGTCTTATTTGTATGGGTAAAACAAATACGACAACCTAGAAAACACATACTGGATGCGCTGAGCCGAGTAAATTTGAATTATAAACACAGAGTCACCAAATGTGATTGGTATGTCGGAGTGTAGAGTGATATGCAACATGTAGGAAGCATCGGGGTTACTAATTGTAGCATGCTGGAAGCGCTAGGTTTACCAGTTGTAACTGATTCCATGCAAAACAGTTAAATACACATAGAGGTCACCAAATGTAATAGTATAATTGTAATTGGTATGAAGTTAGGGTAAGGCTGCGTGTAACGAGTTGAGAAGACTACGTTTGAATGAAGGCTGCGTGTTGCATAGTTCGGTATTCTTCAGTATTCTTTTAAATAATTAATACGAGAAATAGTTCATAATTGTCATAGATTTATGTTCAACCGTTATGAAGTTTCACAACTGCGACGAGCTGGAAACGCAAGTTAGACACTTTAATGGAGAAGCTCCTGTTGTGGATGTGGAGGTTTATTACTAAGTTGTGTGGAAGGAATTGTATAACGCTCGTGCAAGGTTTGTCATTGATAACAAGTTAATTGTTTGTTAGTAGAGGGGAAAAATAGGAAGTCTGAAAGTTGGTGAGTGAAAGAAGAGAAAGACAGAGAGAGAGGGGGGAGAGAGGGAAAGAGAGAGAGAGAGAGAGAGAGAGAGAGAGAGAGAGAGAGAGAGAGAGAGAGAGAGAGAGAGAGAGAGAGAGAGAGAGAGAGAGAGAGACTGAAAATCAGAAAAGGAAAGAGGTGTCTCGAATTTATACCTGGATCAAATGTTAAATTAAGTTACAATGAATCGGATGAATTATCTGAACTCGGCTCTTTATCTCCTGAGATTGGGGCGAATTTAACTGGTGGCACTATCACAGTGTGGGTGTAGATTGCGAGAAGAATGGAAACTAACATACAGATCAAGGTTTCGATTCTTGGTTGCGAATTCAGTGTGTATCTACCACATACATATATGGAGCTGCACCTACTCGCGCGAGCACCTCCCTATATGTACATACAGTTACTTGTTGATGAGAAAGTAAACAGTTTAGAATTTTAATATAAAATAAAACGTTAAATTAATTTTGACACTTTACACGCAGGAACTAAATTACAATGAATATACTCAGACCTGTTTATGGGAATCGAACCAGGCAAATGCAGTAATCCAGACGAATATACTGCTATGCCTCCGGAACATTTCGTCCATTCTGATTACTGCGCATTAAGTGCTGGAACGCAAGGTAGTTTGCGTTTATTTTTACCTATTTCGTCTCTCAAATGAGAATCCTTGATATTTAGTAGCTATTTCAAACTTGGCTGTAAGAAAACCATTTCATTTTTTTTTTCATTATTGATTAAGTATTTAACAGGAGGCGCACAGTGCAATGGTTGGCGTGGTCCAGATTATCACATATGCATTGTTCAACTACCGTAAGGGATACCATGCAAATGTTTTCGATCACGAGTTCGTATTTGTAAAATATTTAATGTTTATTTCATGCATACGCACACACACACACACACACACACACAGACAGACAGACACACACATACATATATATATATATATATATATATATATATATATATATATATATATATCGATAAATAGGAAGTCATATAGAGATAATAGAGATACAAGGAGATATAGAAGAGTGCGAGACAGAGAGAAAGGGGAAAAAGATAACAGGAAGCACAAAGTAAGATATATAGAAATAAGTGAAGTAAAGTGAGAACATCCACTAAGACTTGTAAGTTTGGTGTGTGAAAATGAGTAAATATCTCATAACTATTGTATGCATGATTTAATATACGGATATGTGAACAATTTCCAAATGAGACAAGCAGACGATATATGGAAACAAAAGAAAGAGAAATGAAAAGATTGTATGATAAATAATGCGCTGCTGTTAAGTTTTTAGAACTCATAAGTATTAGTTAGTGAGTTGGAAGAGTGGATGAGAGAAGCAGAATTGAGAAAGGAGGAAATAGAAAGACAAGAATTTAAACTGAACATAAGATGGAGTTTAGAACCGAAGAATGTAGTTAAAAAAAAAATCGAGGAGACAGTGTATAATGAAAGGAGAGACGTGTGTGGTACGGGAGTAGGACAATCAGTTATAGAGAAAAGAAATATATATACGCATACATATATACACACACCTATAAATATATATCTAGCCACATGTGTGTACATAATGCAATCGAAGCATAGTTGAATAATCAAAAAGTTCGTTTAGCATTTATGAGGTTCAGTTTCGGTCATGTGACATCTAGAGTAATTGTCGTTTTCTCTAGCTTCAATTTGAACCGTGCATTGTGAGTGAAACTGGGGGTGACGGAAATTGTAGAGAAGCCAGAAAGGTGGATTGTAACAAATAAAATCTCGTTACAGACGGTGTTTTGCTTATTCTGGTTGAGAATTACTTTAAGGGCGAATATGTTTCTGGAGCACCTCATCAATTATACGTTAGTTCTGAAACTAGTTGTTCAGTTTGTTGATAAACTGGATAAAGATTGTGGTGCGACGGAGATCAACCATACATACATACATACATACATACATACATGTGTGTGTCACCGCCGTAAAGGTTTTTTACAGTTGAATGAATCGACGGCAGAACATATTTTTTAAAACCTGATACTTATTTTATCCGTTTCTTCGCCGAACCGTTAAGTTACGAGTACGTAAACTAATCAACACCGGTTGTCAAATGATAGTGGGGACAAACACAAATATAAAGAGACACACACATACGCTCACGCACGAATGCACACACACACACACACACACACACACACACACCCAATAGGCTTCTTTCAGTTTCCGTCTACGAAATTCATTCTCAAGGCTTTGAATGACCCGAGGCTAATGTAGAAGAAATTTGTCCAAGGTGCCACGCAGTGGGACTGAACTCGGAATCATGTGGTCTGTCAAATAATTAAAACATCACAAATCATCAACAACCGAAAACAAACCACCAAATCTCAAGAGACTAATAGCAGAGGTAAGACTCACATCAAATAATGCAGGCCACAAATTGTGGAGATCTTCGTTATGAGACACGTGAAATAGTTGGGCAAGGAACAACCACAAGATTGAAAAATGAGAAGGAATTAAAGTGAATGCAAACATAAATTGCAAAGCAAAAACTCTCTTCTACTGCATCACATACTCACAATGCAATAAAAATTATATTGGAGAAACAGGAATGAATCTAAGCAGCTATGTGAACGTGCACAAACAGCGGATTAAAGATTCTGTTCTTACAAATGTTCCATGTTGCAAAAATCGAAATATTTGTGCAAATGGAAAATTTAAAATATCCCCTTTTTACAAAATAAAAGAAAACGGTCAACTACGAAAAACGAAAGAAGAGCATTGGAAGTTGTCAAAGCTATTACTAAAAACTACTTCTATACGCATTAGCCCAGAACACGTGTGTCTGAAAAGCTACCAATGAAAATGCTTACATTCTATACGAAAAGTGACTCTCTAAAGATAGGTGACATTCTGTACTCCAGATAAGTCTTTTTAAATATTCTTTTATTCGTCTCAGTCATCTTGACTGCCACCGTGCTGGAGCACCGTCTTTAGTCGAACAAATCGATCCCGGGACTTATTCTTTGTAAGCCTAGTACTTATTCTATCGGTATCTTTTGGCCAACCGCTAAGATACGAGGACGTAAACACACCAACATCGGTTGTCAAACGATAGTGGTGACACACACACACACACACACATATATA
>NC_068993.1:64830824-64831869 GCF_001194135.2 Octopus bimaculoides | reverse complement strand
TATATACTACAGGCTTCTTTCAATTTCCGTCTACCAATTTCACTCACACGGCTTTGGTCGGCCCGAGGCTACAGTAGAAGACACTTACCCAAGGTGCCATGCAGTGGGACCGAACCCGGAAACATGTGGTTGGTAAGCAAGCTCCTTACCTACCACACAGCCACTCCCGCACCATAACTTTTTAAAACATCTTTCTTTAAATATTGTGACTGTATCCGTACATGCCCATACAAATTTTATTCGCAAGCCAAGACTATGTTGGAAAAATATCTAAAGTATTACACATAGGATCAAATCTAAAAGCATGTGGAAGTTAAAAAAACTGCATAACTATTTTCACTTAGATTGACCATTTCGTAATCAAATGGATTTTAGCAGCAATTTTTCACTGGCAATACATCATTCAAGGGCGGCGAAATGGCAGAAACGTTAGCATGCCGGCCGAAATGCTTAGCGGTATTTCGTCTGCCGTTACGTTCTGAGTTCAAATTCTGCCGAGGTCGACTTTGCCTTTCATCAATTCGGACGTCGATAAATTAAGTACCAGTTACGTATTTGGGTCAATCTAATCGACTGCCCCCGCTCCCCCAAATTTTAGGGCCTTGTGCCTAGAGCAGAAAAGAATATTGTCCCCAAAACATGACAAATATTTATTAAACGAAATAACAGCTAAGCATGCAACAGTTATGAAAATCAGCCAATCTGATTTAATGAAGTCCTTAAAAATAAAATAAATTTGATTCATCTGATCCTTATTTTCCTGTCCACTGTGTTTATTTAAACTCGCTTCACACATCAACAGTCGGTTGAAATATATAGAAATTAAAAAAAATTATAAAAAAAGCAGAATCGCTAAGGCGCCTATAATATATGTGTATGCGTGTGCATGGGTGTGTATGCTGGTACGCACACACACACATATCTATATATGAACATGTGTTTGTAAGTATTTATATATATATGCATGCATCTCTCTCTCTACACATACACGCGCGCACACACATATATATATATACATACATACATATATATATATATATACATA
>NC_068993.1:64827352-64830724 GCF_001194135.2 Octopus bimaculoides | reverse complement strand
ATATATATATATATATATATGCATGTATCTTATATATGAATGTATAATACATGTGCGAGTGAACGCATGTGTTACACAGCTGAAAAGAAAGCCGTAATTACAGTTGTAGCTGGAAGATCGCTGAAGCATCTCCAGGGAATATACAGAGGAAACAAAAACAAATGGAAAACAATTGATGTATAGAGCAATTTCCTCTGCAACCACACACAAATACGAATCTAGGTTTCTGTGCGTATATATATATATATATATATATATATATATTCGCATGCACGTATGTGATTATACACCCCCACCCACACGCATAAATGCAAGACATACGTTCATATTTGCTCTCTCTCTCTCTCTCTCTCTCACACACTCACACACACAGAAGTAGACTGGGACACGTATTTTAGGTATATTCATGCACACTATCCCCTCATTCGTACAAATATAAATATGATAGCCTTCGGCATAATATATCATTACCACTGGTGATGATTAGTTTCCCTTTTGTAATAGCTACGCTACACAGATTAACAGCCTCGACATGCCTCAAGCTTTCTCTCCTCAGCAATTCACTAACAACTCATTTCACATGGACAACAACTGAGTTCCACAAGCAAAAACAAATTCATTAAAGTTTCTAGAATATGCTTCAATCTACTATTTTTGTTTTCTTTTCCTGTTTTTCTGTCAAAATATACACACTAATAATAATAATAATAATAATAATAAATAATAATAATCTAAACTCGACGACTTACCAAGGTAAAACATTACGTACTAGAACAAAAGTGGGAAACATTGTTTCACACGTTATGCACACACACACACACACACACACACACACACACATACAAGTGTATGTGCGTGAGTATAGGAGTTCGGGTGTATGCATATGTGTACATAATGTATGCACATAACATATGTTATATATGACATGTATATAGTTACGTATAAGAATAAATATTTATGTTAACGAATAAAGTTGGACACACACACACAGACACACACACACACACACACACACGCACACACACACACACACACACACACACACACACACTAACAAAAATTATAATTGTCTGCCAAACGTATGGTGATGTGAAATTCAGTGAAAATTCTTGTAACAACTAATTTCTTACTGTTTAGGAATATTTTAATGTGAATTACTTCCCTTGCGCTGGTTAAAATAGAGAACGAGAAACTTTTTTGAAGATTTGAGGATCTTGAAAGAATTATAACGAGGAGGGAACTGTACGACTGTAATGAATTAATTGGTGTTTAGTAAAGAATAGTTTTCGCAATCAGAGGTTACTTAACGATCAGAGAGTTACATTCGATATTAGATATCATATAATTATATTGTTAAAAGTTTGAATTCTTAGGGGAAAATATCTCGCACTATAAGAATAAGAATTTAAAATTTTGACTGAATGAAAATGAGTTTTAGTCTGAGATTAACGGATATAATAAAGTAAAGATAATCTCGAGTTGGGAATAAAACAGTAAAGGTTTAAGAATGACACTTATTGCTGGTGTGGGGATGAATTAGGGAGGTGTAAGTAGGTTAGTGTTTGTGCTGGTATACTTTTCAATTGTTGGTTTTCGAAGTGACAGCATTCATTGATGTTCTTTGATGTGACAAATCAGTCAACAGGTTGCTGAGGTTTATGCTAATACGCAAGATAAAGTAATCAAAAGCTTGCCAACCGTGACAACTCCAACGTTTTGAGATTACATTAGATAGTTTCACATTCTATTTTCTTAAACGATAATAGAACGTGATTTGTAAGAGATTTGACTGTTGGAAGTTCATGTACAAACCAGGTACAGGTCTCTCTTAGCTGCGTCATGTGTGTTGGTTTGAGGTGGGGTGACAACTGTAGAAACGTTTCCTATGTTGTAGTCTGGTGTGGTTTGTTGTACTGCTGTGTGGTTTGTTGCATTGAACAGTTATTTGCTATTTGTAGTATGGTGAGTTTGGTGCAGTATGATGAAATTGTCAGTACCGTGCACTACCTACCTGGCCGTAAATGATACCAAAAAATATAGAGAGAAAGGACAAAAGAAAAGTGTGACGATTTTAGTTCTCAATTATTTCTAGATTCTGATCAATGATGTGCATTAGAACGTCGAAATTGAAAAAATGACATCAGGGGTTTGAGGTGTAAGCACTTGCCTTTTCTCTCAGAATAATAAGCTGCAAGAAATCGACCAGTTAAGTTTGTATGTCCCTTTAGTAAAACCATGATTTGCTGTCCTGTCGATATGTAAGTTTTCGGTTCGTTCCCGCAGACGACTCCTAAAAGACCGTCTCTTCGGCTGTTACCTGAAAGTATAGAGACAGATGAAGTTATAAACGATAGTTAGATGGAGAGAGAGGAGAGAGATATGCAAGCAGATATGTAAGTAAATGAATAAGTGAGTAAACGTGTATGTTGTTAGACACAGAGATCAATATATAGTAATAAATCAAAATGTAGAAGAAGCAAATACTATTGAATATACTTTCATAATCAGATGTAAATAGGTATGTATATATTGTCGTTAAGACACTTAGAGACAATGAGGTGCATAAATACCTCATTCATATCAATAAGCGCGCGCGCACACACACACACACACACACACACACACAGAGGAACGAGTTGAAGAACTGTTACGTGGTTGATCGACTTGCTAAAAACAGGTAACAAAAAGTGTGGTCATGGTATCCCGGCGGGTTTCTCAAACAAGCCATTGCTTCTTGTGTCGGATCAGTTCTGGCTCATGTAACGAAAATTGGATAGAATACTCAACTGGCTGTAATACATGGAGGATTAACAGGTCAACTACAACCTCTGGATATATCAGTATACAAACCCTTCAAGGACTATATGCGTGAGGAATAGAACGCATGGATGATACTCCCACATGAGATAACAGTAACAGGTCGGATGAAGAAGTCTATAAGAGCTCAAGTTTGTCAGGGGATGAAAGATTCTTGGAATGCAGCTTTCACTGCATCCCAGGAATTCTCATTCTTTTAAAAGTTGTGGCATTAACAATTCGCAAATACTAAACGGACACAGACTATATGTCATTGGCCAGCTGGAGGAGATATCTTCCTGGGGCTAAAAACAACAGTAACATAGTCCTCTATAGGACCGCCACACTTAGTTGGCAAATATATTAGATTAGAATATGATACCAATTTTTCTGAAACAACCACTGTGCTTGTTTGTTTGTATGCATGTATGCATGTATGTATGTATGTATGTATGTATGTATGTATGTATGTATGTATGTATGTATGTATGTATGTATGTATGTATGTATGTATGTGTACGTATGTGAGAGACAAAGACAAAGAAGGAGAGATAGCTGTGTATGTGTATGTGTGTA
>NC_068993.1:64822282-64827193 GCF_001194135.2 Octopus bimaculoides | reverse complement strand
CGCACGCACACACACACAGATACATATATATCAAAGGAGTATGTTATAATTAAAAATAAATAGTGCAACAACGGAGCATGAAAGCAAATTATCTTTCCAAAAGTATGATGAAAAGATATGGCAGTCAGTCATTTAGTTGGGTTTCGTCATTTGAAGATTTTCACTAAAAGCCTCACCACTCAGCCTTTCATTTTTCGCATTTGTCAGGGAATCTGACTAAAAGTTTATTTTCTCATTTCATACACAGATTTCAATTTTGCTGATTATTCCCGTTCTCTAATAGTTGTTACTACTACTACTACTACTACTACTACTACTACTACTACTACTACTACTACTACTACAACAGGACCTTGCTTAAATTTCTAACATTCTTTCTTCTAAAGCCTTTTTTACTCCTTTTTTCCCCTAAACTTTCTCTAAAACTATATTTATCGTTTGTTTAAGTGACAATAGATCCTTAATGGCTGGGATAAAGTTTCTTTTGCATTGTAAATAACACATATACACACACAGTCTAAAATATACACACATTATATATATATGAGCATACGCACACACACACACATGTATGTGGATATATATATATATATATATGTATATATATATATATACACTTATATGTATATACTTATATATATATATACTTATATATATATAAAAGTGAAAACAAGTATATATATATATATATATATATATATATATATATATATATATATACTTATATATAAATACTTATCTATATCAGTCAATCAAAAATGAATGGGGTTAAAAAATAAAAAAATAAAAAAAAAACAACATAAGAGCAGCAGCAGTAGTAGTAGCAAGATAAAACAACATTTCCGAATATAAGATGAAAGAGCTCTAATGGAATAAAAGTAGAAAAATGGTTGAAGAATTATACTAAAGAAGAAATCCTTTAAAATATAAAGAAATAGTAAATGGGAGATTCTAACATGGAAGATGGATCTATGACAAAAATTGCTTTCGTTTCTTGTTGTTGAGCTTTTGGCTTTATTTTTTGCAACAGCTAAAATTGAAATAGCGTTATGTACAATCGCTTGTGTATAAGTGTGCATCAATGTCTTGTATGTGAGTGCGTCTGTTTGTATGTGAATGCACGTGAAGCCAGTATTTGCACTAGTATGTATTGCGACCAAACATGTACAAATATGTATGTATACATATATCATAGATCTACGTATATATGTATATACATTTTCATATATTTGTGCATATATGCATACGTGCACCTTCACACACACACACACACACACACACACACACACACACATATATATGCATATACATATGTACAGAGGAAAAAGTATATATACACATATAGACACCCATCCATACCTATGTACACACAAATGTATACGGAATGCAGCAACACGATTTTCCAGATGACTCAAGGATCGAAGAATAATCAATAAAATATATAAAATACTTGAATAAAAACTGCAGAGACAAACTAAGGCAAACACACACACACACACACACACACACACACACACACACACACACAAACGCACTTATATAGAGATATATGCATACATATATATATCCTCACATTTGTACGTGAATGCTTACTAACACACACTCTCACTCACTCACACACACATACTAACAAACACATACTCTCTCTCTCACACACAAATACACGTTTACACACATACACATACATGTAAATTTTAAAAAAATCTACTGGAATCAGCTTTAACGATATGAATTTCTTGATCTTGTTAACATGGGAGATATTTTAAGTCGAGAAATAAAGTAACATTTAAGAAAGTATCTTGAATCATTGGAATAGGTGTAATGAAATGGCGGCAACGGAACAGGAAAAGACATTTTGTGAGAAGGACCCCGGAAGAGTTGTAAGCAAAGCCAGCAATTTTAGAAGATGGATAAATTGATTACATCGACCCCCAGTGTTAAACTGGTACTTATTTTACGATCCTCAAAGAATGAAAGGGAAAGTCGACCTCGGTGCTATTTGATCTCAGAACGTAAAGTCGGGAGAAATGCCGCTAAACAATTTTTCCGGCGCGGTAACGATACTGTCAGCTTGCTTCCTTATAGTCTTAAACAAATAAAAAAATTTAATTGGTGGCACAGTGAATTAGAACGGGGTTTCCGAGTGCAAAAGTACGAAACTTATGGCAAATTTGTGAGTAGATTGCTTCATTTTTAGAGGAGGAAGATTTATTTCATTATTTTGTAAAGTTTAAAATCTAAACGGTGAATTATGTGATCTTGTCTACGCGTAAACATTTGAAATCAATAGAACTGATTTTTATTTTAAGTGTCTCTTTAGATGTATATTGAAAAAGATTAATTACAAATGCTAATTATAGAGAGGAGCCATCCGCATGTAAAATACAATTAGAATTAACTTTTTTTAATAAAGTGATGCTCAGTTCATTAAAAAAGAAAATTAGATTAAAAGCATAATTAGTCATAAGTATGCGGTGAGGAAAAGAGAATATTAACTTATTGACGAGAAACATAATTATTGCTGCGGTTTAACGTGCACTCCAAGTTCTCAGTACATTTATGATTTTGTCGAAAATAATGAAGAAATAGGAGATTCGATATCGGAATTTCATAGCCTGTGTTGACATATTGTGAATAAATAGCAGCCAAATTTACTCCAAACAACACCTATTTTAAATACAGAAAAATATTTGAAACAATATAGTCTTAGATAACTCTAAAATGCTGGGATTGTCACAGTTGGGATATTTTTTATTATCGGTTTGCACAAACAAAAATAATAATCGATACCTAAACAACCGCACTGATGGCATAATCAACAACGCAGATATGGTCCTTATCTGTTTCATTTCGTCTTCTACAAAAGTGTTTACTTCTTGTCACCATTACATGGAACGTCTGTTGGAAAACTGACCCCAGTTCAATATGGCACTAAAACTACTCATAGAAAACATATTAAAAGCATTTCTTGCTGCGACTAGATTCAATATCACCATTTGACTAGGTACATATAGCGGAGTTCCTTCTGTTGCTTACACATCAGGTAGAGTTCTTAAAAAGATACTTTCCTCAAAAGACATTTTCCTCTGAAAAGACTAACAAGAGCTGTCCTTCCACCTCAGATAAGTAATTACAAAAATAAAATAACAACTATGGTTCCAGTCTGGAATGCTGTGCGGAAAGATTGTTTTTGGTCAAGTCTACTCAGTAAGCGTAGACCAGCAACTAAAGAACAACAAACAGTAAACCCATTACTGTATCAGTGAGGGATCAAGATATTTGTAGTCGCATCATACAGCCTATTATCAGTTACTTAAAAGCTACACAAGCAACCAGTTTTGATATCTATGGCACCTGCGTTACCAGGTGTCATAAGAATTTGTAAGATGGGTACCGGACCAAAGATTTGGAGATCTTTAACAGCCAAATCAACTTCAATACTTAACTGATGTATTCTTTATCAACTCCAAAAGTATGAAATGCTTAACTTCATCTCCATGAGTGCAGAAATGGTTTCACTTTTTGTACAATATTATTGAAAACTAAAAGTACTTACCATCATAAACTGCCAAATATGCGTTTGACATGCATTGAGTTTCTTGTGGAAAATCGGCGTACATGATTTCTAGTCGAATTACTTGGTTCTTAGATGTCGTAAGAAGCCAAGAACAAGATCGCATGCTGCAATGAAAGCAAAAGTGAAATGAATAACAGAAATCCTTTGTTAAGGGATCGACATGTATCGAACGCTAATGAAAGATAATGGAATAACGGATTAAACGAATACATATCACACTCCTGTCCTCTTTCTTACTCTGTTCCACTCTGTCATTCTCTCTTTTAAAACCGCAAAACGTCCTGAATGTCAACTGAAATTACACTTCTTAAATATTCTGTCCATATCAACAGATTTGTATATTTCGATGGTGATGATGATAACAGAAACTATATGGATAGCCATATAAGAAGGTGGTGATGCAAATTTTCATATATATATAGAGAGATATATATCATCAGCAGATGAGATCCAGAGATGCTCAATATAGAAAATACTTTAAGGTGGCGAAGTGGTAAAATCATTAACACGCCAGGCAAAAGGCTTTGCGGTATTTCATCCGTTTTCATATTCTGAGTCCAGATTCTCCACCGAGGTCTACTTCGCCTTTCATCCTTTCGCGGTCGATAAAATAAGTACGAGCTGAGCCCTACCGTCAACGTAATCGACTAACTCGCTCCCTCAGAATTGCTAGCCTTGTGCCAAAATTTGAAACCAATATAGAAAACACTTGGCGCTAGATATACGAAACATACAAACATATATATACATGTAAATGGAGAGAAAACAAAGATTGAAAGTATTCAGGCGACGAAGTTTCATGTATAAAATTAAGGGGAGAAGGTAAAGTATCAGAGGTTCAAGAGCTGTTTCTGAGGGCTCAGAATTACCTCATAATGTTGGTAGATGTAGTTTGCATAAAGGGAAAGACATGTAGCCAGTAGTGGAAGCATATAAACATTAAGTAAGTCCGACCTCCGTTTTCAAGGTAGAGGGATATCAAACGTTCAAATCATACTGCAGAGAAATTTAAAGGTAGAAAGAGTGAAGAGGAAGGCCAACAGAAGTAAGTGGAGGAAGGAATTAGGCGGCTGGATGTAGTTGTGGGTGGTGTTGAAGCAAGGAATGACAAGAAGAGATAGTCAGAGGAAGAAAAGAGAGGGATGAGTGATCAGTGAATTGAGAGAAGAAGTAGAATTGGAGAGTCGGAAGATGAGTGAGAAGGGGTAGGATGGATAGTATTTTGAAGTGTGGTCATTATTATTGGGTTTGATAACAGATGTTAATAGTTGGGGATGGGGCCACTAAAGAGCTGAGAAAGGGAGATTGGTGTATGTATGTATATATATATATAT
>NC_068993.1:64820741-64822240 GCF_001194135.2 Octopus bimaculoides | reverse complement strand
TATATATATAGTTTGTATCCAGTTAAAAGAAGAAAAGAAAAGAATAAGGAAGTTAACAATTATTTATTATTAACGAATTGGTCATTTTCGCTTCTTATAGCCGTTTCAATTAATACTCAATAATTTAATTACAAAGTAAATTACATTAAATTTGCATTTATGTGACATGAGTATAATTTCATCAGAGGAAAAAAAAAAGATGTACCTTAGGATGTTATATGTGGACCTGACAATTCATTTCAGCAGACCATTTCTGCTGAAATGAATTGACAGCTCCAGATATAACCTTCTCAGGTACGTCATCTTTTTTCCCCCTCTGATTAGATTATACTCATGTCACATAGATGCAAATTTAATGTAGAAATTTGTAATTAAATTATTGAGTATTAATTGAAACGGCTATAAGAAGCGGAAATGACCAATTCGTTAATAATAAATAATTGTTAACTTCCTTATCTTTCTTTTAGCTGGATATAAACTATATACTTAATATATACCTATTGTTTTAAGAGGATTTCATTCCCCCAGCAATACTAGGTATTGAACCAGTATTTACTTGGATGCAACCATCCCGGCATACGAGTTTGAAAACGCCGCTATATAAGATAAATTTTAATTTTCTGAGAGATATTTTACATGTTTCGGTTCTTCTTGAAAAAACGAACCTTATCAAAAATATATATTTTGAAAAATTAAGGTTGTGGAGATCAGATCACTGACGATCGTGGAGATCTATCCGCTGTCGGTTGTGGCGTCGAGGTCTTCTACTTACTGACTACAAAAAGCACGCTCCTGTTGGGTTTATGACTGCTGCTTTTATAGGTAGACGACCAACTCTGATTGCCTACAGTTGCTAAAACACAACTGTGCCAATACGTGACCATCAAATAGAGCTTCCTCGACTCACTACATATATATAAATAACAACACAGGAAATTTTAAATATTTTGGTATTATTTATTTACCATTACACGTGTTTCATTTTTTATTCGATATTACTAAGTTATACATGTAAGATAAGCATATAAGGAATTTCTTATTAGACAGAGAAATTGAATAATATTCAAATCAAATAATACAAATATTATTTAATTCCTGTCTGAAGGATTTCTGATAGGAAATTCCTTATATGCTTCTCTTACATGTATAACTTAGTAATATCTATTAGAAAATGAAACACGTGTAATGGTGGATAAATAATGCCAAAAATCTTTAATTTCCTGTGTTTATATACAATAATTTTGCAAATAGTATTTGCATAATTCTCAAAATTAATATATAATTTGAACTAATATAGAGCAACAACTGGGACAACATACTGAATTTACCCTAACTACCTACATCATACGCGTATGTGTGTATGTCTGTGTGTGTATTTGCATGTATGTATGTATGCATGTAAGTATGTATGTATGGAGGCATGCATGTATATGTGTGTGTATGCCGGTGTGTCTCTCTCACTATATATATATATATATATATATATATATATATATATA
>NC_068993.1:64817388-64820678 GCF_001194135.2 Octopus bimaculoides | reverse complement strand
AGAGAGAGAGAGAGAGAGAGAGAGAGAGAGAGAGAGAGAGAGAGAGAGAGAGAAAAAGAGAGAAAGAGAGAGAGAGAGAGAAAGAGAGAAAGAGAGAGAGAGAGAGAGAGAGAATATATATATTTATATAGAGCGAAAGATAATGTTGTTCGCTGTTTTAGATGGACTTTCGCTTATCTTCAACAGCTTCTACTGCGCTATTATATCGCTATATATTGTCGTCCACGTGATCTATTCGTCTATGCCTCTGGCATGAAGTATCTCCGCTTCAGTTTGTACGTAGTGTGTGCATGGGTATGCAGGAATGTGTGTGTGTGTGTGTGTGTGTGTGTGTGTGTGTGTGTACACACGCTCACACACGCACAAACACACACATAGATACAGCCCCATATTCGCACGGGCACGGCTGTTGAAGATGTATGAATGTCTGTCGCATTCTCGAACGTCATTATAAGGAAACATTCCCGATTCAACGAATGATGATCTATTACGCCGACGCCTGCCAAAATTATGATCTGCCATCGGTTGTCCGGAGTTATTATAATTGCTTTATTTGACGTCGCTTGAAATTCATGCTTCGTTTAAATATTGTTATCATACGAAATAGGATTAAATAAGTTTTAAATGTTGTCTCCATTCTTCACCATTGGCACATGTATCCATTATGAAGACCGACACTAATTATCTTGTAAGACCGATATGTGTATGTATGTATGTATGTATGTATGTATGTACATACAACTGACCGCAGGAGCAAAACGAATAAATGTGTAAAAGTTGAATAGAACGATTTGGACTAACGTAATTGTTACCTTTATAACCAAAGAAAAATCCCATACAAGAATAGTTTTAGAATTTACAAACATTTTTCAAATTTAAATTAAAACTTTTTTAACTAATAGCAAATACATATCATAAATAAATGAATGAATGTGAAAGAGTTTCTGTGAAGTGAAAGAGTTTCTAACAGGAAAATAAAGGGCAATGCAGTTGGAAAAAAAAAGGTTAAGTAGTGAGTAAAGTATGGGCAGTTGCTAAGCTTTGATACGAGGGGGTGCTGAAAAGTTCCTGGCAATTCTACAGATCCAACTGGACAGCGTTACACCCACCAGGCATGCGTTCCACCACTCGCTACTGTATATAAGATAACTGACGATCCCGACCACCCAAAGTCCTCGCTCCTTGAATGTCATTGTAGCACCTCTGCGGATTGCTCACTGGCTGGGCAACGCACGCATACAAACGTAGTATATAAAAGTTAGGAAGTTACACACCATAGCACACACACACGTAAAACCGTACCGAGGTGAGTGCATTAACTAATAATAAACACCTTCTTAATAAACGTAAAGACATAAGGATTTATTGCACTCACTGAAAGAGTAGAACGTTCCATAATGCACGGACTGGAAACTACCCGAGCTACGAGGAGTTATGCTAAGACACACCAGTTCATACGATTGACACGGGTATAATAGTCACACAATATTAGTTTCAAATTTTGATACAAGGCCAGTAATTTTGGGAGAGGGCGTAAGTCGAATATATTCACCCAGTATATGACTGGTACTTCTTTTATCGACCCCGAAAGGATGAAAGACATAGTCGATCTCAGCGGAATTTGAGCTCAAGACGTAAAGACGGACGAAATGCCGCCAAGCATTTTGCTCGGCGTGCTAGTCACAGAATACTGTTTAGAAAATCTAATCATTTTCGTACACATAGTACGATTACGTAAAGTCCTTGAACACGTTTGCCATGCACGAATTCATGCACGAATTCCTTCCATATCCATGCACGAATTCCTTCCTCATCCTGTCCAGTTACTTATATATACCGACTGTGCTTGTGTTGGTAACAGTTTAATAGAGTACCGGATAATGACAGTAATAGGAACAAAGAGATGCGTAATAATGGATTACGTGTGTATATTACGGGTGTATATATTATATATATATATATACATAGTGAGACTTTACAAAAAACGCAAAGGACGAAGACGGGTGTGTATACAACAAACAGTTGTATTAGTTTAACGCTCGGGAAGTGAGAAAGTCTTTTACGTTTCGCGCCTACGCTCTTCGACAGAAAGGAACACAGAAATAAACAGAAAAGGTTTAGTAGCTAGCGATCTATACACACACACACATACATACATACATACATATATATATTTACATACATATATATGTACACGCGCACGCACATACATACGCATATTTTTATATATGCGTATGTGTGTATATGTGCTATGCAAATGATTAATGATACATGGCGGGGTAATTCGAAAGGTGTGGAAATGTATCACATATGTGCACATTTATTTAAAAAAGAAAATCAAAACATAAGGATTGCATTTCGTGGAAGTATAATGGTAGAGTTGTAGTGTCGGTAAACAAAGTGAATAAAATCTCTGGAGATAATAATAATAATAATAATAATAATAATAATAATAATAATAATAATAATAATACGACTTGTATCGGAAACAAAATTAATACTTTGCTAATGACGATAAAATAGGAGTTTAAAATCGCTTCATTCATCCGTATTGATTTTTTAACGAAAAGATTAGTAATAATTGACTTTTTGCACGACGTAAAGAGAAATCTAAATATTATAGTAAATAAATGAATATATAGAAGAAAAACAAATAAAAAAATACACAGTATATTACCAATATGCCAAAAAGATACAGAAAAATAGAAAGAAGAAATAGCTTTAAAACCCACTTCTACAATAAAAACAAAACGAAAAGATTAAAATATAGTTTAATTAAGTTGGGGGATATTTTTATTATAATAGTGGAATTGTCGGAAATATTATTCTTGAGAGTGAGTGAGAAATCTAGCAGGAACATTGACGAACAATTTAACAAGAATAACACTATTAAAAGTATAGACACGCGTTCACATACACACACTCAAACACATATACGTATATATCAGCATAGAAACAATGTCAGGAAAAATGTGAAATCTTGGTTATATCTGGAGTAGTCTCTAATAAGAGAAAACTAAATTAGATTCTAATATCCCATATGAATGAATATTGTATATTCATGGAATCGGTGATTCAAAGAAAGGCTACAGAATAAAAAAAATTGCAAAGAAATAATAAAATAATGAGAATTACTCTTAGCATACGGAAAAAATGTTGATTGTGCATAATTGGACTATTTCTGAATTGAGGCAATCAATTTTTTCGATATAGATGCACATATGGATAGGTACAACCCCACCCATATATATATATATATATATATATATATATATATATATATATATATA
>NC_068993.1:64805752-64815752 GCF_001194135.2 Octopus bimaculoides | reverse complement strand
ATTGAATTTCATTGTTGATTGAATTTAAAAAGTACATTTTGCTAAGTTGTAGGAAATTTTAACGGCAATTAGCTTAAAGTATATGTCAATTTATTTCTTTTTATTACTTATGTATTTAAAAAAGGGGTTTGTCATTGTTGTATTCCATAGCGAATTAGATGAAAGAGTTTTTTTTTTCTGGTTTACGATACATTGACATTCATTTAACTGCTAAAGATTTTCGCTCCATAACATATGAACTTGCACTGTCTTTAAAATTAGACAACTACACTGAAAGAAAATTCCCTTGAATCAACATCTTGAATACCGTGAGGTGCAAACTCGAATTCCTTCTTTAGCAGGGTAGCGATTCAACAACAGAAGTACAACGAATAAATGAATAGAATTTATAAGCAAATATCGGCCATCAAAACTGAATGCATTCTTTTGACCTCTTCCTTTACAGTGTCATTCGACATCGTTTACAAGGACCTTGAATAGCCTAATTCCAAAGAGATGTCTCTCAAGTGTCCCAGCTTATGTAAAAGTGGCTGAAGAGTCAATACATACAAAAGGATCAAAGGAGGGAAGCTTGTCCAGCAGGCAATGCGAAACAGTTCCGAGTAGTGTCAGTTTACTTTGAACACCGGGCTAGATGCTAAAACCTATCTTTTATCACAATTCTTTTGTGTTCCCAATTTTCATACTGATAAGCTCGAGAATCCCTCGAAAACATTCGGGTGTGAACAGCATCTCTACCTCTATTTTGATCACTGTACAGTCCTTCTGGGGGTGGGGAAGGGTCGATCTTGTGATTATTCCACTCTTCCAGTACCGATATTTAATACCCGTTTCATTGGATAAATTATTCCTGTCCAGTTTCACTGATTTCAAATTTTGTGGTACTTATACAATTAAGGACATCAGTGATATAATCACGCTCCTTCTCAGTACAAAGTTTAGAGTGGGTGTTTTGTTGATGTTGCTTTTGTGTGTTGGTCTGCAGTGTTATTCCTGTGTGATTTCATTATGTTGAAGTGGATATTGGAGGAGTTGTGAATTTGGCTGTGTTTAGTGTAGGTTTACTTCCGGTGAGACGGTCATGATTATGTCGTTCGTTTAGAATGGGTGGAGCATTTTTATGATTTTTTATCTTTTTGTTGTTTTTTGTTTTATAAATTTTGTTGTTTCTCCTCCTCCTCCCAGAATGAGATTTCCATATCTGGAAGATCCGATGTTGGTGGGAGTGCAGATAGACCTAGTTTTCGTGTGTGTCCATATGTACATTTGTGTTTGAAAGAGAGGGAGTTAAGTTGAAGACTTCTTGGGTGGCGAATGTTAGTTCTGCACTTGTTGATTTTGGTGCTGCTACTATTGTGTCTGTCCCCTTTGCTGCTGCTGCTGCTGCTGCTGCTGCTTTTACTGCTGTACGCTACACTTGTTAATGGGGCTGTGGTGTTGGCAGTTGTGACTGCGTTCTCCCTCCTGTTTTTTGTTTCGGGCTGGAATCTCGGAAATGGCCTTCAGCACCACACAAGTGACTTATTGACTTTCTTACCTCAACTGCAACTTTTATCTCCACAGCACTAGTCAAGGGGATAAGGTCTAGGATGTTTTCCTCATTCTTCGATTTGGTTTGGAAGAAGATCTCGACTGTGACTCCAAACCAAAGCTCCGTTTTTTCACGTCCAACAGGGTGTCACTGCCCTCCAAAATTAAGACAAGCCAACTGCCACTAGACGATCTTCAGGATCATTGATAACTCAATCGCGACCATTCTGTCTTCATCGGACATGTTTATTGTTTATAGGCTTTCTTCAGTAAAGTGCAGCCATACTGGATTTGTATGCATCAACCCCAGTTCTTACTTTACTCACTGGTACCTATTTAATCGACTTGATAATGATAAAAAGTTGTACTCAGAACGAAAAGAAAAAAAATCCCTAATCTTTCTACCAACCAGTGCTCCTTATCTGGGGCTGTATTAGCCAAGGTGTCTTTTTACATTTAAGCTGTAATTTGAAGGGGATTTGGCTGCCTGTTTTCTAAAAGCAACATCACTCTCTTTTTGTCTCGTATTTCAAGGAATTTACTGTAGTTTAACTCCAAGTTTGCCTTGATCGACAAGCACTATGATTCAAAGTATTCTTGTTGTCACCATCTCATCTTCCTGTATGTAGGAAACCAATGAGAGTATTATCCCTAAACAAGGCGGAGGGTTAGATAAGAGTTAAGTGAGATTTGACTAGAGTTCCTAGCGCGTTAAGAGGCAACATGCACCCATCCTAGTTGGCTTGTATTTCAGAGAAGTAGAGTGGCTTTAATATGAAACTTTGTAGAAAGAATAGCACATCTATTAGTTACCGTAACTATCACCGAACCTAGCAACAACAAAAATAGCAACAGCACATTATCAGAGCTAGTAGAAGAAGCCCCACAACACCACCGTTCTTAGACATGTGCAAAGGGGGTGGCATAGGGGCTGGTGCTGGTGAGTCGATGCGATAAATTATCCATTCGACCATTATGATTTCCTCTGTGAATCGGTAAATCATAAGCAATAAAGATGAAAGAATTCCTTGAAGAAGTTACTGGAAGTTACGACAAAGTAGTCTTTACTGAAATTACCATGATCTTGGTGGAGGAGTAAAATAGAAAGAGACAAAAAAAAAAAAAAGAAACGCGAGTGCGTCCCCCTCCCCGCAAGTACGGACACACATACACACACACAGAGGATTACAAGTACATACGCTAGAAATTGGACTATAAAAAGCGACTGAGAGAGACAAAGACATTTTTTGCGATCTATCTACAAGAAAAGAATCTTATTTTAACTCCCCTTTTCACGCTCACTTTCTTTATAATACATACATACATGCATACAAACATACATACATACACAAATACATTTATATATATATATATATATATATATATATATATTCATGCACATGTATATATTTATAGATATACTTAAACACTCACGTGTGTGTGCATATTTGAGCGTGTGTATATACATATATTTATACACACACATACATATACATATGCATATACATACATACAGGCATACTTGCATACACACATACATACATGCGTGTATACATATGTACATACATACATACATACATACATACATACATGCATGCATACATATATGAAAGCAATCGCATGGCTGAAAGGTATAAAGGAATAAAAGAATATATGTAAACATATATACATGAGTGAGTAGGAATATGTACGTGTGTGTATATACATATATATATATATATATATGCACGTATGCATACATAAATATCTACATACATATATATATATGCACATATTCATACATAAATATATACATACATATATATATATATGCACATATTCATACATAAATATATACATACATATATATATGCACATATTCATACATAAATACATACATACATATATATATGCACATATTCATACATAAATACATACATACATATATATATATACATACACTCACACAAAGACATATACACAAACACACACACACACACACACACACACATATATATATATATATATGTTTGTAAATGTTTGAGAATAACCAAAATTCTTACCTTCTGTATATTCGCGGGAATTCGGGAGAGGATATGTAGTTCTTCTGATCGGAAAAGCTTATTCGGTTATCGATATCCTTACACTGAGCCTCTGCCAAAATGAATGAGAAAATATCTTTGGATTACAGTCGATTCTGCAACATAATTCTACATAAGAGACCATATTAAAAACTTGGTGGATAGAATAATGTTAAAGCTTGTATTCTCGGTCGTTTGCTACGGTTCAGAATATTTGTGATTCGAAGTGGCTTAACAACAAATCTACCGAACCAACGAGAAAATATGTAGTTGCTCCCGACGCCCCTGCTAGAAATGGTAGCGAAATATCTCTCAAACCATAGCCTACTGTTCTGAAAAGAGAGGGCTATTTTGGATAACGTTATCCTGGACACGCAATGATCAAAGATTGGTTGGATAGTTGTAGATGGAATTCGAGCAACAACAACAACAACAACAACACCATAGTGAAAGCTGTCTCCGCAGTTTCATTTGTTTGAGATGCTGAATATAAATCCTATGTTTGACAGTCTCTTTTAAGAGGCTGTCAAAATTTCGGCTCTTGGCATGCAAATTATTTCACTAAATACACAAAATATATTTTAGAAACTAACTGAGCAAAATCTGTTTAAGACATATGTGGGTCAGTGTGCTTAGTGAATGAATAAATAATTCAGGAACATAAAACAACCCCTATATCTTGTACATCGTATATTCTGTAAGTCTTTGTATTTTTTTATGGTTTTAGTATATGAAATGCAGACTTCTTACTGACAATCATGTTGACCTTGAATGCATAATGAAATAATTATTTAATAATTATATGATTGCTTCTGAATTTAATGTAATTTTCCAATCTAGTAATATTGCTAAATGCAGAAAACTTGAATAAGCATAAGATCTTTGGGAGCTTTTATCGTTATAACTTTCCGATTAAAACATGTAGGCACCAGTCCGGGCAAAAGTTTGCGCGGAAGACTGACAGTTGCCTGTGTCTGGAAGTTTTTACTCACTATTGGTTATCCACAGGAAAAAACTGCCAACAGCTTGGCACCAATATTGCCTCAGGTAATATTTTTATAACACAAAGAGCTGGAATAGATACTGCAGAGCATCTGGCTCGAATATGTAATAGTTCCGTCAACCCGCTGCATCGTTTCCCAAAATTGAATCGTTAAGTCGACCGCGACCGGATTTGAACCCAAATCGTTGAGACTCGGACTACATCTTGCATCTATCCAATCTTCTAACGATTCTGTCAATTTTTCATCTTCCTTTATAACAATCCTTACAACTTATTTAAACTCGTATTGCATTAATAAACTTTCTGTGGTTTATAAGATGGCGATTGGAATTTTATTATCGTACCAGTTCTTTGCAACCTTTATCGCAGCACAATTCATTGGATAAAATACTAAACTACTAAAATACTACAGTGTGCAAGTTATGACTCTACACGAAGACAAACTTTGTCAGCTGAGTTTTATTTGTTATGGCTCAACACAGAGTGAACTAAGGTTAGAGCCTCGTCGTGATAAACTCGCCCTAGAAGAGAGAACAGGCAAACCTTCTTCAAATCATATCCAATACTGAATATAGTTTCCTTACATATAAGGAAAAAAAAACGGGATAGTTAAGGTTGGAATTGCTTTGTTGAAGGACTGAGCCGGAACTAAACAAGAAAAACAACTCCGAACAGGGCACATTTTTATTCGTCGAGCTAATTGTTAAGATTAGTTTTTAAGCCTGAAGGTAATATTGCTTGGATCAGTCTGATGTCTCATTCGGTTGACTGATTACTTTTTCATCCAGAAATAAGAAACATACAAAATATGGAAACAGTTTAAACAATATGGAAACAGTTTAAACAATTTGGAAGAAAAAAAAAATTTCATTTTTAACGTGGAAGCAAACAAAACAGCCAATTTATGTTGCTTATATATAATGTTGGTTATATCCAATTATTATTTATTTGTTTCAGACACTTTTTGTGTTTCACTTTTTTCTCACTCGAAAGAATGCTTTCAGTAGCTGCCCAGACTCAACAGACATTTAGATATAGGCCCTCAGGAATATAATCTGAATTATATGTTTAATGGGGCAATTAACAGAGTCATTCGAGTGCTGGATAGAACGATTTGTATTTATTGAAGCTTTCTGCATTCTATGTCCAAACTCATCTAGCTTAACGTTGTCTTTCATCGTTAGGACATCTCCAAATAAAGGACGTGTTCAAAGCAGTAGATCGGCGAAATTGTTGAAGTATTTGACGAAACAACTTACAATATCAGTGAAATTTCTTTCGTTTTGAGCTGAAATTCTTCTCGTTATAAGGACCTCAGCAAAAGTGAGATCATTGCAGCGGGATTGACGTCAGTGCCAATGTAAAATGCATGAAAAAATGAAGGATGCCTATAAAACAGCAGTAAATTCGCAAAACTAATGAAACAGGAGTACATACGAGCCTTATGGATCCGGATAAAAGCAGTAGAATTCCTATTTGTAATGTAGCACATACTTTTATAACTACTGAACCTCTAGTAAACGCAATGACGATGAGTCTGAATTTTATAGCGATGGTGATGATGATGATGATGATGATAATGATATTGAATGTTTCAAATAAAAAGCACAAGGACAATAGTTTGGTGTCCTGAGTTATTACTAAGGACCCTTGGAATGGTAAAAGGTAAGATGGACCTCAACGGGATTTGAACTGAGAAATGGAAAGAGATACTACTAATTCCTGCATTTTGGTTCGGTAAATTAATGATTCAACAATCAATAACGACAACAACAGCAATAATACTACTACTAATAGGAAATAATAATTAATTAAAGTCATTTGATTTAATTACGAAATAAAAGCGAAACAAATTACTGCTGTCGGATTATACACTTTAAAAAAAATCTTGATTAAAATCTATTTTTATCCTAGACGGCGCCACAGTGTTCATTAATAAAGAATGATTAATTTACAGATCCCCACGGGGAAAACCAATGGTTAATGAACGTTATTTTGGTATAATTCATTATAATCCTTTGTTGCACCGCGACATATCATAACGATGCAACTTTTATCATATTAATGATGACTGTTGTGATGTGAAGCAAATGTATCTGCGGCGGGGGAATTCCACCAGACACAGTTTCTAATAACGCAGAAGCAGTCAGGGGACTTTCGAAGCCACATCACCGTATTTAGGTTTTTAACGTACAGAAATAAATGATGAACATGTATTGATTGAATTTGATGATTAAGATATTACATGTTTTTAAGATATCGCACGAAGTTACACGTTGTGATATGCTGTGGTTCCAGCATAGATGGACTACATCACACACATATACAAAACTTTATAATTAAGATATATCCGTGCATATTTACAAACACACACACACACACGCACGCACGCACACAAACACATACGTAAATACTTTCATATTTATGTGTACGTGTATGTATACATACATATATAATGTATATACGAAAGATATACCACATACTCAGCGGTAAATAGGTAATGCTGCAATGGACTGTGATGCCTCGCCATCGTTAGAATAAATACCGAACGTACTAAACTTTTAAAGGCAGTGCCCCATCATGGAAGAACAGTATGCCTTTTTCGGTCACCAGAGTTACGGTTTTTCTGCATGTAGACTTGATAGTAACTTAGTAAACTTTGTAAATGACTTTGTTCATTTAGCAAGAGTTTCGGTCTGATATTTTGCGGTGGAAGAGTCAACCTTTTCCGAGAGATTAGCTTAATGACCGTTTTTTTTCTTCCGTATACAGTATTTGAAGGAGCAATTTTCGGTAAACACAGTGGATATGAATCATACCTTAGGCGAAGTTTTTTGGAATTGGTGGAGTACCTGACAAAAGGCTTTCTACCCTCTACATTCTGAGTCCAAATTATGTCGAGCATAAATTTATCGTACAATCCTCCAGTGTTAATAATACAAAATAACCAACATTTACGATCACATACATACACCTACCTTTTTTCTCTGAATAGAATGTCGCCAGCAACGCGTTGCTTCTGTTTGATTTCTTTAGTTGAAGCACTACATATACACTCCAGCTCGAAGATACAAACGTCAGAGTCTGATTGCCACATTTTTTCCCCAAAAGTTCTGCATTTGTAGTTGTTCCTGTAAGTTTGTAAAGGAAGAAAAATAAATAAAATGGTATCAAACAGGAATAAATGATGCATGCAAATATTAAAAAGAATTATTTTATTAACGACTTCAGCTGTGATATTTTCCTTCTCTTCTACTATTTTCAGGTTCACTTAATTAAGAATATTATCACTTTTCTTCAATCATTTTTGCCAAATAATACACTCCTTTTGTAGGCAACAGTTTTTATAGCGCAAAACATGATTAGTGAACGAAATACAACTAAAAAAAAAAACAAAACAACAAAATAAAACCACAAAAGATGAAAAAAACCTGAAGTTATTTTCAAAATATTTAATCTGGTAGCAAAATAGAAAATGTTGCAATTCATCAAATTGTAAAATATATAAAAATGTTTAGCAAACCAGAAAGGGGGAAAATGCCAATCAAGCAGCAGTAGAGAAATTAGATAGTTACAAGTAGGAGCCGACCAGTTTGAGGCAACGACGACCTGATCACGTTCACATTCTCGGAGAACACCTTGAGCACACTTCGAATTTCTTCATCGATTTGGTGTTGGACAAGTAAGTTTTAAATGCTTCAGATGATGGTAATTTTAAAAATAGATGACGATGTGTTCACCACCTTTTTTAATATCGACTCCACTTTTCATTATATAATGTGTAATATATTGTGGATGTGAGTGGGGGGAGGCGATATTGCTATATTTTTATTTTTAAAGTTACGATTATTTGAAACATTTAAGTCTCTGACGATGAAGAAATTTTTAATCTACTTCGCCTTCTCAGAAGAGAGTGAGCAAAAAATTTACCTATTTCGGTGTAGATTAGTTCTGAGGTATGGAAACAACTGTGCTAATGCATTCCTTGTTTCTGTCTAGCAGCTGTCATTATACCGTACGCCATGGGAAAGAGAGTTGCCAGATCCAAGCTGTAAGGCTGATGCAGACCACTGACCAGCCTAATTTGTTAATTTTTGATTTGTTGTTCAAGAAGTAAGTGATCATGCATTGCCGTGATAAATAAAAATCGTTTCCTGATTCTTGTCCTTTCTCTTAATGGATTTTCTAAATTTTTGAGTGTGTAAATGAACCACTCGCTTTTCAAAGGTCAGCCAGGTTCCAAAACAGCAAGAAGAATGCGTTCATGTCATGTTTAAAAAACAGTCGCAGTGACTTTCTATGCAAATCGCTGATTCTTGAACTCTCTAAGCCCTGAAAAATGTGTTACCATGCCGGGAGATAAGATTTCGTTTCTGGCACATAAAAATACGGCAACGTTGCATGATTTTCACCCAGTCGGAAAAACGTGCTTTTATTGGTTTCAAACAACTTTCAGCATAATAGAGGAAATGTCCATTCTTCTATCCCTCGAATCAAGTGCCAACGCCGGAGGTACTCCCTTTGTACACATTTTCCGATATCCAAAAACTCCCGCCATCTTCTGTAATGTGTTCTGACTACAGTGTAGTTGTGGCAGCAAGCTTAAAGCTTGTGACTCGTATGTCCTCGCGGGCCAATTCGGCTTTTCTCTGGCAGTTCATGTCAGTAGTCGCCGCATTCGATGGTCTAGCACAATATGGTCTTTCTGCAATACTTTGTTGCCACTTTTTAACACTTCATGCGTCTTCTATGCACATTGCGCTTGCAAGTGGTGGCGTTTCTCTAACCTATTCTTGCTAGAGTGCATAGAAGTGGTCGGAAACAAGTCTGTCTGTCTATCTATCTATCTATCTGTCCGTCCGTCCATCCGTCTGTCTGTGTATCTATCTATCTATCTATCTATCTATCTATCTATCTATCTATCTATCTATCTATCTATCTATTTATCTATCTATCTATCTATCTGCCTGTCTGTCTGTCTACATACATACGTATGTGTATAAGTTTAATTAAAAAACACGATTGTGTTCCAGTTTTACCAATTTACTTTAGACTTTTTTTTACGATGTTTTTATAAAATTTACAATTTAAATAACGATGACTTTGAAATATTCAGACATACATATGCATGCATACCCACACACATCTATATAAATATATACATATATACACATATATACATACATACATACACACACACACACATACATACCCACACATACACCTACACACATGTATGTCTATAAAAAAAGGGGGAGATTGGGTTTTCAACCCGGCAGCCTATAAGGCCCAGCAGTTTGCCTTTTATTTTCTCAATGATTAGTTTGGGTGACTTACACCCACCTTTTTCACTACTTCCTTCCATCTCCGTTCATATACTTTCGCTGACAGGGTTCTCTTTTCCAGC
>NC_068993.1:64801767-64804698 GCF_001194135.2 Octopus bimaculoides | reverse complement strand
CACCACCTCCGCTCTACCCTTCAAGGACAGAGACCGCCCGGACCACTTCCGGACTATGGCCTCCACCTTGTTTACTACCTCGCTCCAATTCTTCTCCGTCTGTGAGTCTGAACCGAACCAGACTCCAAGCAACTTAACAGGACCATCTGTCCAGTGTCCAATGACACTGGACGATAACGGCCTGTTCCTCCAGGTGCCGAGGCGCAGACCGATGGACTTGTCCTTGTTAACTTTTGCTCCTGCCACCGCTTCGTATCTTCGGAGAGCATCTTCTACTCGAGGTAGTTGTGCTTCCTCAGACACGATGAGAGTGACGTCGTCCGCATACGCAGAAGTAAACTTACCGCATCCGTGTGACCAAACAAACACTCAGTCAAGCGACGTTAGCGGAATGACAAGCTCATTTATCGATTCTGTGCTTCCGAATGTGGGAAATTGCACAAAACATAAAATGTAAGAGGGAAAATGATAGCAATTTATGTGTAAGGCATAAAGAAGAAAGGATTGCAAAATATTCGGTGGATTTGAAAAGTATTTAATGTCTATTTTCTTTTTACTAGAATTACGTTCATTTTTTTGCACTTTGAAAAAAAATATATAAAAAAAAGGCTCAGTCGGTTTTGCCACCCCCTCGTAAAAACAATATACACAGTCAAATATATTTTTGTTCTGAATTCATCTCATTCCCGTTTCCATTTACTGTTTGTATTAATGGTGTATGTATGAATATATGTTCAATACCTTGGGCAAATATCGTTTTCTATAGACGCGAATCAACCGAAGCCACAGAAATATTTTGTTTGTGAGTGAATTGAGTAGATGCAAACGGTAAGAAAGCCAATTGAGTAAATTGTACTTGTGTATATGTATGTATGTATGCATGTATGTATACATATATCTGTACGTGTTTTTGCTTATATGTATGTATGTGTGTATGTGTATATATATATATATATATATATATATATATATTCACACACACACACACACTAAAAACTTCATTCCCCTCCCCTCTTTCTAATAGTATTTTTCTTCTATCTGCTATGTTTCCTTATTTGCGGTTACTTTTCCTCTCTGAAAACAAGGGTATATATATTTCGGGCTTATTGTCTTAAAAATATAATACCTAGAAAGACTTTTATGGATTATTTATCAATATTTTCTTTACTTGGTGTAAGGATTCGATTTCTTTAAAAAATGTTTTAGAGGAAAGAAAAGAAAGGATAAAAAAGAAGAGGAAGCAGAAGAAAGAAAAAGAAATAATAGCAAAATATGCTGAAAGGAAGGGAGATGAAGAAGAAAAAGGGTTACAACAATGTTAGTAGGAAGGGCATTTTATGTATCTTTTCTTTCTTCTTGTCTTGACTTGAATTGCCTGTCTGCTGAGCTATTGCACGATTTGTAAGCAGTAAAGCAGGAAAATTGGGCACTTTCTATGAAAATCACTGCCATTTTTCTGACAAAGAGAAGCTGGAGTTGCTGTCAGGATTGAAAAAAGATGAGGATACATTCAGCTTAATGTTTGCCGTTGCGTCATGAGGAGCAATGCATAATCACACGCAGCCATGATATATACACATACAATGACGTATACGTCGAATGACATATACACGCAACAATGATATATACATAGAATGATATATACACGCATGTTCTGCTACTGACATACTATTCACAGCTGTATGGAAATTCACATTTCATGGAAACATAAAATACACGTGCACATTAAACTATCCTTCATCTTAAACATCTACACTTATAGAACAAAATCAGCACCTATATCCTCCAATATAAATGCAATATATACATATGTATATTATCTACGTAAATCTAGAAATGTTAATAAGCTAAAATGTTCAATGAATCTACACAAATATAAAGCAAACACGCAAAAATGAAACGCACCATAAAAACTATACACTCTCCGTACGTTCGTGCGTGTGTCTTTTCTTTTATGTAATTACGCAAACACACATACACACGCTTTCTTTCTTTCTCTCTCTCTCTCTCTCACACTTGTATATAAACTTTGCACACACATTGTGTGCTCGTGTGTGCGCGCATGTGTGTGTATTATGGTTAATAAAAGTGCTTATATTCATTAAAATAATTAACATTTTCCTGGCACTCACAAGAATTTCTTGAAACTTCTGAAACGCCATTTCTGGACTGGCGAACAGATTAACAAAATATCGTAAGATTTCATTAGCCACAACTAGAAGCAAATCTCCAACACTAAGCATGAATATCACTTTCGGCTCAGAAACCACTTCCGCTATTAACTTCGCAAGCTATTTCGTCTCCAAAATTCACTAAGCAGACTAACCCGGCGGCTTTGTTGTCTCTGCTTGTAGCTACCTAACTGAAATCTACGTGTACAGAGATAAATTACCAACAGCACTTCTTTCTCTAGACATATTAAATATACCAAATTTGTCGAAAATTTCTTCAACGCGTTCTCTTTCCACTTGGATAGACCAAACATCATTTCACCGTGGAAATCACTCAGCATCGTCAATCCTCACAACGACGCCCTATCAGCCCTCAAATACTTCCCCCGTGTGAGTGTGTGTACCTTCGTGTCTGTGTTTGTACCCCACCGCTGCTTGACATCCGGTGAGTTTACAACCAGGTAAACTAGCGGTTCGTCAAGGACAAACTTCAAACACTGGTTAGAAGCAAGACAGCTGAGACAAGCTACGTCTTTCTATTTGAACTTTTTGAAAATCAGTGGAAACTGTGAAACCGTTTGAAGCTTCAAATATATTAATAAAAAATATTTGAACTATTCTCTATATTTTTAACTTCTATTTTTCCTATATTTCTACCCGTGCGGAATAAAATTACTTTACTCTCTCTCTCTATCTCTCTCTCTCTCTCTCTCTCTCTCTCTATATATATATATATATATATATATATATATATATATAT
>NC_068993.1:64796304-64797930 GCF_001194135.2 Octopus bimaculoides | reverse complement strand
ATATATGTATGTATGTATATATATGTATGTATGTATATATATATGTATGTATATATATATCTATGTATATATATATATATGTATGTATATATATATATATGTATATATATGTATGTATATATGTATATATATATTGTATATATTTATATGTATGTATATATATGTATGCATATACACACACACACACACATATATATATAATTATGCATATATATATATATATATATATATATATATATATATATATATATATATATATATATATATCTACATAAACATATATCAGGTCATCCCATAAGTTCTGTCCGAATTTTGAACCAAGAAAACAAGTGATCAAATGTTATATTTAATTAAAATTTAATCATCAATGTACTTTCCCTGATTATCTATGACTTCCTTCCATCTATTTACAAGCTTTTTAATCCCATCAATGTAAAACTCTTTTGGTTTCAAAGCAAAGAACTCTGAAATGTCAGTTTCGACCTCCTCCTGGCTTGTGAAAGTTATGGCCCCAAATGATTCTGTAAACTACGAAACAAATGGTAGTCTGAAGGAGCAAAGTCGGGAGAATAAAGTGGATGAGGAATTTTTTCCCAGCCAAGCTCTTCGATCTTTGCAGTGTGGGGTCGCGCATTGTCCTGATGAAACACCACTTCTTTTCGATTCACTAGCGGGTTTTTTTTTCTTCAATGCTTGGTTCAAACGCTCTAATTGCTAATAGAAGATTTTAGCATTGATTGTTGCATTAGGTGGTAACAATTCAAAGTGAATTACTCCTTTGCAATCCCACCAGATAGAGAGAAGAAACTTTTTCCCATGAAGTTTCCTTCTCGGTTGGGGTTGAGCTTTTTCCCTTTTACCAAGTCACTGTTTACGATTTTTAACATTTCGATAGAAGATCCATTTTTCATCACCAGTCACTAGTCTATCCAAAAAGGGTGAAATGAGTTCACGAGAATGGAGAGAAGAGCAGATGTCAACTCGGGATTTGCAATCCGCATCACCAAAATTTAAAAAAAGCATAATAACTAATCAAACACTGACTCTCATTGCATCTTCACAGTAGATGCTGAAGCAAATGACTGAGATAAGACAACCTTATTTGTCATAAAACTATTCTGTGTTCTTTCACCCTGACGGTTGCATGTTATTTGTAGAGATTACTAAACATGACAACAACTTTACACCTTTTCATTTACACCTATCCTTTTCATGGTAGAGCAGAGGGTGTTAAGTCACAACGAAGTGAACGTATTTTTGCAGCTTATGAAGGCTTTCATTCATTCATTCATTCACTCATTTATTCATTCATACAGATACTATGAAAGGAAAAGTTTGTTTACTCTTTTACTCTTTTACTTGTTTCAGTCTTTTGACTGTGGCCATGCTGGAGCATCGCCTTTTAGTCGAACAAATCGACCCCAGGACTTATTCTTTAGAAGCCTAGTACTTATTCTATCGATCTCTTTTGCCGAACCGCTAAGTTACGGGGACATAAACACACCAGCATCAGTTGTCAAGCGATGTTGCGGGGGACAAACACACACATACATACATACACACATACATATATATGTATACATATATACGACGGGCATCTTTCAGTTTCCGTCTACCAAATCCACT
>NC_068993.1:64784745-64796204 GCF_001194135.2 Octopus bimaculoides | reverse complement strand
GCATACATACATTCATACACACACATACACGCACACACATATATATATATTTGTGCATGTTTGCATATATATGTGAGTATCATTTAAGTTTACCATTTTACAAAATAAAAGAACTTATTGATATTAAATGATTATTTAACTATCTGTGTTTGTGTGTGTGTGTGTGCGTATATTTTGAGGCGTTTGTGTTGGTGTTTTAGCCTTGTAATATGTCTGCACGTTATCGTAAGCGCCTTTTTGTGTGTGTTTGTGTGTGTTTGTGTGAGTTGCGGTGATCATTAGAACGTAAATAAAATATTCACAAAATAAGCTAATTCGTGTCTATAAAGTAATACTGCATCGATTCATCAAATACGATGTGTTGGGAGTTTTCTGTTGAATGTCTGGAAGGCAATCAGCTTATTACTTTAGCATTTACGTGGTAACTAACATTAAGTAGCTATTGTCTGCAAGAAACATTTTCTTCTCCTTGGTTTATTTTGGAAACAATGAGAAACAGATATGTAAGTATAAGAACAAGAGCAAAAGCAATAATAATATTAATAGGAAGAAGAAAGAGGGAAAACAGGCGGGGGAGAAGAAAGTGATGATTATGTAAAGTTTCTTTTTTTTTTTAGCTTTCTGGTTAAAATCATGCACTTTACGCATACATCCTGTTGTTTTTCATCAGCTAATGACACACACACATACACACAAGCTTATATATGTGTATATATATATATATATATATATATATACACCTTTATAAAGAGAGAGAAAGAGGGGGGATATGTTATTTACTTGTTACAAGTGTAATTAAGATTTATGAACATTAGAAATGTTTAGATAACTAAAGAGAAGACAGCAACAAAATATTCTGAATAAAATATCTTAGTTTTGAAAGCATTTATTAGAGCCATACAACAATGGCCTCTTAGCTGTTGTTTGCGTGCAGCATTTTAGCTGCAAAGAGTAAATATAATCTATACATCCCTTCAGTAATATTATAGACCAGGGGACGATTGAAGAATTTCTTTTGTTGCGTTGATTTCTTGCACATAAAATTTATTTCATCCATTCACACATTCTTTTTCACCACCAGCCGACTTACACAGTTGTTCAACAAAGCTTTCACTTTCCATTTCTCCACTTCTTAGTCTCGAATCTTTACATTTCGCAGAAGAACGATTATATTTTTTTATGTCAATTTGTATTTCAATAAATATCTAAATACCTAATTATAAGTGCATATGTATACACACAAACGCACACACACATATAAACATAAACATACACACGCACACACACACACACACACACATATATATATATATATATATATATAAACATCCACACAAAAACATATGTATGTATGTATATAAATATATACATTACGAGATATATTTGTCAGTGACAGTTGTTAACATCCCATTAATTTCTATTAACAAATTTGATACTATGGTTCTTTCAAAATCTTGCTTACTAGAGTATTTTGAGAAAGACATTAGTGTGTCTATGCGTAGAAACATGAAAAGGATACACTCACACACACACACACATCCTTCTATACATCATACTTAATGCAAATGCATCGTTGGAAAGCAAATTTACTGCGGTATCCGTCCAGAAATAACATCTCTTACGGACGTATTCTATTTAGAAACACACATTGTAACAGATGGAGAGGAAAATCTTCCTAGTAATGGCTGGCGAGAACGCCAGTTGCCTTTTGGCCTGTGCTCTTGTCTCTCCCACGAAGCAGAAAGCCTCCGAGTGATATATTTTTGCACATATGTAACACTTTGGCTTTCTTCCTTCTGCAACCACTCCTATTTGATCATAATATTCAAACCTGAAGTGATTCAGGTTTTTTGATAAGTCATCAGGTGTCTGTAGCACCTGGAACCTCTGACATGATTCCACACTCATTGATAAGTGACTGAGTATATTCAATATTGCAGACGACACGAGAATTAACTGTACTATGAAGAAATGGAAACTATATTTCTACACAGGTGACACATCCTTAAGGAATGTTAATATCAAGAGAAGAATTTTCCGAGGAAACTCGTTATCCCCTTTAATATTTGTCTTATGCTTAATCCACCTTAGTTTAGTATTAAGGAATGCAACGGCAGGGTATCTGTTCAGAGATTGTAAAGGTAAAATTAACCATTTGTTCTCAATGGATGATCTGAACCTTTTCCATGAGAACAAAAAACGAAATAGATTCCTTAATACAAACTGCAAAACTCCCCAGAAAAGATATAGGCATGGAATTTAGCATAATTAAGTGTGCACTATTAGTCATGAATAAGGGACAAGTAGTCATCTGTGAAGGCATCCGATTACCAGATATTAAAATCACTGAAAGAAGGAGAGAGTTATAAGTATCTTAGGGGTGTTAGAATCCGACAGAGTACTAACTATAGAAATGAAAATGAGAACTGAGAAGGAGTACATCAGAAGGGTGGATAAGTTAATGAAGTCAAAGCTAAATGGTCAGAATCTCGTGAAGGTTGCAAATATTCGGCGGTCAGAGGGCAATGAGGTTGGTAATTACCGACCCATTGCTTTCTTAACCTCTTATGGAAAGTGTTAACAGACATCTATGCAGGGAAAATATATACGTTCCTTGCGGAGAGAATCTACTTCCAATAGAACAAAAGGGATGCCGAAAAGGATCGAAGGGCATCAAGGACCACCTTGTGATAGACAAGGTTGTAATGAAGAACTGCAAACGGTACCAAAAAAATCCATGGTCTGGATAGAGTTTACAAGGACTTAGGATATGTTGCTGCATTCGTGGATTTTGGAAACACTTGGCATGTTTCTGAGAATGTGTGTGCATGACTAGTTGGAAAACACGTCTTTTCTGTAACAACCAGCACTTGGCCGAGGTAACATTTAAAAGAGGTATCTGCCAGGAAGACTCTGGTTCACCTTTGTTATTTGTTATAGCCTTGATCCCACTTTCTATAGTTCCACCCAAAGTCACTGTGCACTATGAGCTGAAAAAGAATGGACCTCATCTCAATCACCTTCTCTTCATGGATGATTTAAAACTGTTCGCAAAAATTAGAAGCTGAAATAGAGAGGCTGGCTGAGACTGTGCAGATGTACAACAAGGATATAGGGATGGAATTCGGTATCTCGAAGTGTGCGGTGCTCACTTTGAAACGGGGGAAAAGAGCAGATTGTAGGCGCATAGAATTGCCAAATGGGAGTGAGTGGAAGACCCGGATGATGATGGGTACAAGTACCGTGGGATTCTGGAGTTGGACAATATCTTGCACGGAGAAATGAAAGACAAGGTCATCACTGCATGTTTGAAGCCCTCAAACTTCTCTTGAAATCTAAGCTCAGCTCAAGGAACCTTGTAACTGCCATCAACATATGGGCTGTTACTGTAGTCCGTTATAGTACCCCACCACTCTGAAATGGACACGAACGGAGATTAACTAACTCGATCGCACTGCCCGAAAGACAAATACAATACATGGTGCTCTCCGCCCTAAGGCGAACGTACACAGGCTGTACATGAAGAGGTATAAAGGCAGACGTGGGCTGATTAGCGTACGGGAATGCATCAAAAGTGAAAGAAGAAACATGGCGGAATATTTGTCAGAAGGAGTTGAGGGTCATTGGTATAGAAGAATATACACTCAAACATTTCAAGGGTAAAAACACTAACAGATTTCGCAGGAACAAATCCAGAAAATTGTGATAAAAGAAACAGAAACAAAAACTTAAATGTAATGTATGAAGAAACACAAAATATAAGTGATGCATACTTTACCTGTAAAGGGGAGATATTAAATTTGGTGAAACTAGGTATTTTCTTTCTTCTAGTTCCGCTTTCAAGTATTTTCCAGGGCCGCAGAGGAATGCTGTAAAAAGAATATATGTGTATATTCCAGTTTGAGTATTTCTGATTCAAAACAAAGAGACCGCGACCTATGAAGAAAAGTTGATACAAATCAGCGGTGTAATGAGAATTTAAAGTCACCGACCCAACCTTTTTAACCTTAATAAACATAACCCCAACAACCGTGTAGTTCTGTTCAGGAACGCTGGTTTAGCAATATCAAGCAATACCAACGATCACACCTTCAATGATAACAAACATCTTCAAAGAATTTTTACTGATTAGAACAGTTATGATTAGTGTAATGAAGGTCAATTTCTTGAATGTAACTCCAAACCTCAAGACAGACATATATTCTTACAGAAAACTTGACGAAAAGTCTGTTTATATCCATAGGAACTCCAACCACTCCTGCAGTAATCAGAATCATTGACACATTCATCAACAAAATCTCCAATCAATCGCTGAATAGAGCAATTTTGAACAGGACCACAGCTCATTCTTATGAGAGGTAGCTTTATTGTTAAGTTACTGTATATGGAGTCCCCCATCTATTTCCAAATCCAGAATTAGTATGATTCAAAACACAATAAAAGGAATGGAAATAAGAAGTATCTATTGAAAAATTATTGTTGGAAAGAAAATAGTGAATGAAGACTACCACAAAAAGCCTCATTGAAACATGGGGAAATAACATAACTGTTGAACTTGTTATTACATCTTTGTTTCTCATTAGAATAAACCCAATAACTAACCATGACAAGCAAACAAATATCACCATACAGCATTATTTGATGAACTTTATTTGATTTAAACTTGATATGTTATAGTTTCTGAATTAATGGTCTTGATTTTGTGAAAAGTAAATATAAGAGACGTTTAAGGACGCTGGTTCAAATAAGACATATCATAAAAAGTGCAATGTTAAAAATATTTTCATGAACAGCTTTTTAAAAAATATTCTTTTCTAAACAAATCAACGTACAAGTAAATGAAACGTTAAAAAAATTGATAAACAAATATGTTTATATAAAGACAATAATTTAATATTATGAAACAAAATACAACGAAAACATTAAATATTGGAATAAATTTCAATATAAACGGCAAGAAAAAAAAACGAAAGCAGAGAAAATAACATTTAAAAAAATATTTATTATTCATGTTGCCATAAATTAATATCTCAATTTTAAGCTATCGTTTATTGGTATATTTTTTTTATGGAGTGCATTTATTGTCAATTGCGTATAACCACGTGATCGTTTCGAGAAACAATATTTGTTACTATGGCATGAGCCACTTGACAGGTCACTCGACTGTCGACGCCCATTAAATAGATATTTATAAATAAATAACATTTCCTTGGGCAGAAGAATCAAAAAGCAAATCGGTTATATTAATAAATTTTTAATGTTGATTCAGGACAAGGTAATACCAAACACAATCGTCTCCATATTATGTTTCGAATACCTACGAGGATTTCTTCCCATATCAGAAGAGAAAGCGCTGTTGAGTAAAGCTAAACCAATTTTTGTCGCTGCTGATGCAGGAGAAGAATATTATAGACCGTGTGTAATAACACATGATTCGAAACAGCACACCACAACATCTTAACAATTAAAGCAGAATCCAAATAAAAGGACGCATTGGTCGATACAGTAATGATTGGCGGGCTTTTGGTATAGATCTGCACGATCAGGGTGATGTGGGTATTAAGCAACCACGTAAAATTACTTATCGTCATTAACAAAGATATCAACGAGATTACGTAGCAAATCCACAGTCGTCACCGTCAACGCTATGACCAACATTAACAATTTTTTTCACAAAACAATAGCAAAATATACTACTACTACTAGTTGTAGTAGTAGTAGTAGTAGTAATAATAATGATAATAATAATAATGTTTCCAACAAAGTATTCTCCACTATACAATATTGCTTCTTGGTAACCGGCGTCAATATGGAACGCAAGAGAGAAATTTTCAGTTAATTGGAAAATACTGAGTATCTGGAATACTCACACACACACGCACACACACGTGCACACACGGTGGTACACACATCGAGGCGCGCACACACACACACACACACACAAATATGCAAGTGTTCTACTTACACACATCTCTCGCTATGTAGCGCATTTTAAATCCTTTGTAATCATAAGAATCATCTGTCTCGAATTGAACCATGAGTTTTTGACCGGTACTAATAAATGAAGGATGCTTCACACCACACCATCTGTCGAGACTTGGCGAGTTCACATTTCCACCTGTTGAGTGAGACAAAAAAAGTCACGTGAGAAAAAAACTTGAAAGTTTACATTGGTTGATATAATTACATTCAATATAAATAAACGCGCCCGCACGCACACACACCTCAGCACCAAGAACCAGCCTCTCTCTCCACCTTCAGACTGACTTCACACTTATTTTAGAAGTTCGAAGCTAAGTTCACTACATCTTTTGCGCGAATAAGTTTTCTTTAACATTCATCACTGCTTTCCCCATTAATGTTGTAATTACAGTCAATTTAATCCCACTCTCCACGATTCCTGGGTGGATCGTAGGGATAGAGTACTGAGGCACCTCCTCTATAGGAAATAATCATAATTAAAACTTCCTGCTGGATTCCCAAAGCTGACCAACAAAAATTATGGATATTATCCAATCATTTCATTCTTGGTTTGCCACTAGGTTTTATGTTGGTTGGCTCGACTTGAAGAATCTGGCTTGCGATTATTTCCCGCGCTACTATAATCACATGCCCGAAGTGATCTCTGGCTGCGAAGAAATAGCAGCATGGCCTAGAGAGACTCCCTGAACTCCGGGCTAGATTTGTTCAACTAAAACCTCAAGGCGGTTCTCCAGCACGCCCGCAGTCAAACGATTGAAACAAATAAAAGATTATATATATATATACGACGGGCTTCCACTGTTCCCGCATGCCAAATCAACTCATAAGACATTGGACGGCTCGGTGCTATAGTAGAAGCCATTTGCACAACATACCGTGCAAAGGGACTGAACACTAAACAACATGGCTATAAAGCGACCTTCTTCAAACTCAGTCAAGCCTGCACCCGTATACATACAGGAAAGGAGGAGATGAGTGTGTCTGCATGAGTATGCGTGTGTGTGTATGTGTGTGTGTGTGTGTGTGTGCATGAGCTCGTGCGTCAATGAACATGGATGATATGGGAATCCGTTTTATATTACAGGGAGCTCCACAACAGTTCTAATCTTGGATGGCAAACCTTTTGTAACATGGGTCACACACACACACACACACACACACACACACACACACACACACACACACACACACACACACATGTATATACTTATGTTTCTATTTATCGTATCCTTTTTAAGTTAAATATCTACACTTACCATCATAAACTTTAACAGAATCGTACACGCACCCAGGTGAGTCTTCTACCTCAAAATCCAGCACTTGTAGCTCCACTATGTCGAATTCATTTGCGGCTGTCAAAATCCACCAACAACTAAGATTTCTGTAAAAAAAAATGACAGGGATTCAATGCATCAGATGAAATGGGGAAATCTTTTATTTTTTACTTGTTTCCACCGTAAAGATTATTAGTCGAAGGAATCAACTCCAGTGCTTATTTTTTTTAAGCCTGATACTTACTCTATCAGTTTTTTTGCGAAACCGCTAAGTTATGGGGTTGTAAACACACCAACACCGGTTGTCAAGCGGTGGTGAGCGACAAACAGTTTCTGTCTACCAAATCCACTCACAAGCTTTGGCCGCCCCTAGGCTATGATAGATGAAACTTGTCCAAGATGCTACTCGTTGGGAATGAACCCAGAACCATGTGGCTGAGAATAAAACTGCTTATTACACTGCCCTCTCTATGTCGGACATACGATCACAGTCGAGGATTCTCAAAATATCATTATACTACTTGAGGGCAGTATAATGGTATTTCGCAACTGTCTCACGTTAGATAAATGCTGTTAAAGAGACTTTAATCCAAGGTCTACTAATCATGATGCTCCCACCCTTTTAGGAATATCTAGGATCTTATCATCTGATGCCCTTACTGCCCACGTAGAGTATGCTACGGTTTGAGCTGTTGAAAATTTGATACTTATTTCTAACAGGGCTGGATATCAATAAAGGATCTCTCGTTTGTGTGCATGTTTGTACGCATGTTCGTATGTTTGTGGGAGGGACATTTAAATGTGTGTCTATGTTTTGGGATGTGTGTGCACGTACGTGTTCATCGCTTTCTTTTATTCAGCACATTTAAGGCTATTTAAGGTTATGCTGGAACACACTGGATATGTATAGAAAAAGATGAATTTTGTTTCCTTTTCGGTGTCCATTAGCAATGATGCTAACTGCACAGTTGCATATACATTAATTTCATTGCATGTATTCATGCTTAAGTGCATATATATATATATATATATATATATATATATATATATATATATAGACAACATACCAAATTTTATAACCTAACCAGTTGATGCATACATTTACATGCGTTTATGACAATATCTGGCATTTTAATTATTGCTCGCAGGTAAAAAAAAAAAGCGTACGCAAATGCATAACACAGATGTGTGTGTGTGTGTGCGCGAGTGCGTGTATATATATAAATAAATACGCATGTGTGTGTATATATATATATATATATATATATATATATATAGGCGTAGGCGTGACTATGTGGTAAGAAGCTTGCTCCGGGTTCGTTCGCATTGCGTGACACTTTGGGCATGTGCCTTCTACTATAATCTTTGTCAGGCCAAGGGCATCTGGAAATTATCCATGATAATTCCCGACCAGAAAGTCCTCCGGAACAGACTAACCAGTTCGTTCTCGTCGGCGCCCATCGACTCCCTGAGAACGTCACTGCACTTCCCCGCCACCAATTCTCTATAAATTTCTACAGTAATAATAATAATAATAATAATAATAATAATAATAATAATAATGATAATAGGTTGTTGAGGGTTGAAGTATTCTTTGGTTATAAGAGATCCACTCTGATTTAACCTTTCTAGCGACTGTGAAGGTTTTATTTTGATGATAACAAGAAAGAAAGAGAAGCAACAGTTTGATTTCTGCCTGCCCAAAAATACTATCACCGTATCATTCTAATATAACATCAGGTCGTAAGGGTGAACTGAAAAGTTCATCGTCTGACTATGAAGAAGGAATGGTGCTTGAGCTGTGAAATCTTGTATGCATTTATTTCAACTCTTTTTTATTAATAACTGCATCGTTTCGTTGCAGGTAAACTGACATCTGACTGTTCAAAGAAAACTTCAAAAGTAATTAATAGCGATTTCTCTTGAAAATGAACAAAATTTGGCGTCGTGGTGTTATCAAGTACCTGCAAGGACATCCATGCTGACGTGATTGCCATGTTAGGGGATGAGGCTCCAACTTTATCAACAGCGCAAAAGTGGGCAGCTGAATGTAGGAGGGAAACGGAGAGTCTTGAACATGACCCAAGGTCTGGACGTCCTTAACTGCCACCACCGAGGAAAACAGTGATCGTGTTCACCACGTGCTGATGGATGGCAGGCAATTGACTATAAATCAAATAGGCAATGCTATTAGCATACATCGCGAGAGGGTTGAGAAGGTTTGCACAATGTACTTGGCATGACAAGGGTTCCTGCTCGGTGAGTGCCACGTCTTCTGACACCTGTTCAAAAGCACACCAGGCCGATCATGTCATAGAAAAACCTGACATTGTTTCAGGCAGATCCAACTGGTTGCCTTGAACGTTTTCTTACTCAGGATGAGTGTTGGTTCAACAAAGAGATATGATATCCCCATTTAAACGTGGACGTTCTGGTAGAACAAACTATACTTCGGTAGATGTCACGAGAGAACCTTTCGTATTAGCTTTTAGTGCAAAACGCACTCTTGTTTATATCGCTAGCAGGAGATATAAATCCCTATCAGCCCACGCACTCAGATTTACTAAATCACCTGATTTCGACCGTCCTTGGTCTCGTCAATGACGGACGCTCGACCGCTAGAGACAGCAGCGACTCACTTCACTGCCAGCGATATATAAGAGAGACAGTGCCAGAACAGGTGTTGGAGTGGCGATCAGCCAGTGGTCTTGTGAAAAAAAATATATATTGGCAACTGAGGCAGTGTTAATACCGAGAGGTATGCAGTGGAAACAGTTCTCCTCAACTGTTCAAAGAAGGCCAAAGTCGTCTCTGCAGAGAAGGTAATGGCCTCAATATTTTGGGATGCAAAAGGCATTGTGTTTATTGACTATCTTCAAAAGGCTCATACTATCAATGGAGAGTACTTTGCGAACTTACTGTGGCAATTACGCAAAGCCATCAATATGAAACGTCTAGGAAAACTGACAAAAGGGGGTCTTGTTTCATCAGGACTCGCTCCAGCACACAAGTCCTTGATTTCAATGGCTGCTGTGTATTACCGTCGCTTTGAACTGGTTGATCACCCACCCTATTTTCTTGATTTGGCCCTATTTGACTATCATCTGTCACTCAGCATGAAAACGCACTTGGCTGGGAACCAGTATCACAGTGATGATGAGGTCATATCTTCTACGGGGGGATGGGTATGTTGAAAAATAAACCACATTTCGTTACATTCCATGTGAGTGTCTTGGTCAGCCTATGAGCTTTTCAGTCGACCCCTGTATAGATAAAAATGACTAAATATATTCAGAAGATGAAAACATATGTACAAGCACATATATATATATATACATTGACAAATAAATTTACTATTGCTTGGAGTATAAAAAAATACAGAAGACTAAGGGAGAATGCATAGTTTTCCTTAACTTGATAGCTATTTCTGGGAGCACGGAATTACGAAATGTTTGTAATGTTCATAAACAACAGATGGAATGCGCAAAAATTCATGGATATGCCGTAGATAGATGTATAGAAACGTTATCATAATACCGGGTTCGTCTGGAGGGGAAGGTTGACGACAGCACTTCACATAGTGGTTTGAGAGATTTAAAGGTTGAATAGGAGAAGAGGATGATAAGAGTAAAAGGCAGGGAAAAAGAAGTTACAGGTAACTTAGGGAGGAATGGAAAGGTAGAGGAAGAGTAAGAAGAGATGGGGAATACAAGGCAGGCAGCATGTTGAAAAATAAACCTTATTTGATTATCACATACCATGAGAGTATCTTGGTCAGCCTATGAAATTTTCAGCCGATCCTCATATCTCAATTACTATTACCATCTAGCCACTGGGATGGACAGATTGTTTGCTATCAGCATGTTTTAAATTTGAAAGCAATAGAATTCAATTTTTTTCACGTTGTACGTTCTTGAATGCTATACACTCAGACTTTCGTATATTCGAATGTTCAGACATTCAAATTTTCATAGCTTTTCGATTTTCTATAATATCACACAATTTATGGTTTTGTAGTTTTAAAATTTTATAGTATTTATCATTGGTTGTGGTACGTGAGGTGTAGATGGCGACTTGGTGGATGGTGGGGCTAAATGAGATAAAAACGAAAATTCTAACTACGTACAGATATAACTGAAGTTCTCTTTCTTTCCTCTCCCGCCCCTCTAATCTTCTCCATATATATATATATATATATATATA